>NW_028270148.1:21814224-22114224 GCF_037043375.1 Chiloscyllium plagiosum
ACTTCAAAAACATGACATTTCAAAAGCAAAATGCCTTGAGATGACCAGCGTTTGTGGTAAGAGTGATATAAATGTAAGTTTGGCTTTATTGCAATGCTGCTGCCAGGTGCAGATCTTGGTGGTAGTCGCAAGTATTCAACAGGGAACTTGGAAGACCAAAGTGGAGATGGGTTCTGTGTGAACAGCAGTTGAACATGGGTCAGTCAGTCCTAAGAGATTGGCTGTAAATCATTTGTAGTGATTGGAATGAGTTTGGCCAGATGGATCTTGTTAAGTATGAGGTCCATAATTGGGGCTGATAACAAGGGTCATTCAGGGAGTTTCAGCTGACAAATATAAACAGGAGTGTTACGTTAGGGCCCGGGTGTCCTTGGAGAAGGAGCACGCGGTGTCCACCAACACCCTGGAGTTGTTTAGGGAGAGGTGGGCACCGCAGGGAGTGGAGTGCATCATTTCTCCCTCCAACTCTATTTTGATTTAGTCCCTACCCTCCCCTTCACTGTTTTGATCACACAGCACTGCCCTTTGATGTGAAGGGCAGTGTTTGTCACTGGCCACCCAGGTGTTTTCCTGTCTTCCTGGTGGTGGAATTTGAATAAAGATTCGTGCACTTTGTGTCTTTCACTGTGTCTCACACCTGCACACACACACCATGGGTGCTGGGGGATAAAATAAGCAAGAAAAGAAAAAAAAATTAAACAGGAGATCCACTGCTTGTCACTGGCCACTCAGGTGTTTCCTTTCTTCCTGGTGGTGGAATTTGAATAAAGATTCGTGCACTTTGTGTCTTTCACTGTGTCTCACACCTGCACACACACCATGGGTGCTGGAGAAAAAAATAAGCACTACCGCACTTAGGTGGTAGTGTGGGGGTTAAAATAAAAGGAAAAAAGAAAAGAAAAAAAGAAAAAAAAAACAGGAGTGTTACGTTAGAGCCCGCGTGTCCTTGGAGAAGGAGCACGCGGTGTCCACCAACACCCTGGAGTTGTTCAGGGAGAGGTGGGCGCCGCAGGGAGTGGAGTGCATCATTTCTCCCTCCAACTCTATTTTGATTTAGTCCCTACCTTCCCCTTCACTGTTTTGATCACACAGCACTGCCCTTTGATGTGAAGGGCAGTGTTTGTCACTGGCCACTCGGGTGTTTTCCTATCTTCCTGGTGGTGGAAATTGAATAAAGATTCGTGCACTTTGTGTCTTTCACTGTGTCTCACACATATACACACACACACCATGGGTGCTGGGAAAAAAATAAGCACTACCGCAGTTAGGCGGTAGTGTGGGGGTTTAATGAAAGAAAGCAAAAAAAAATAATAAACAGGACTATTAAAAAAAATAAACAGGATTGTCTCTCTACGCAGGAGTCCTCCCCCTTTCTCTTGGGGATCTGGGGTGGAGGGTGCTGCATGCAGCTGTCCACTGCAATCGCAGATTGCGGTGGTTCACGGACTCCCAGCCCAACTGCTTGTTCTGTGGCGCTGTGGAGTCCGTGGACCACGTGTATATTGGATGTGGGCATTTGCACTCCCTTTTTGATTTTCTCAAAAACCTCCTCCTCTGTTTCTGGCTGCACTTCAGTCCCAAGCTCCTGATCTTTGGGCACCCGGTACGGAGGAGGGAGGGCAGGTCTGAAGACCTCTTCATGGGTCTGCTCCTGGGCCTGGCCAAACTGGCCATTAACAGGTCGAGGCAGCGGGCCGTGGGGGGGGGGGTCGTTAGGGCCGACTGTCTGCCCCTCTTCCGCGGTTACGTTAGAGCCCGGGTGTCCTTGGAGAAGGAGCACGCAGTGTCCACCAACACCCTGGAGTTGTTCGGGGAGAGGTGGGCGCCGCAGGGAGTGGAGTGCATTATTTCTCCCTCCAACTCTATTTTGATTTAGTCCCTACCCTCACCTTCACTGTTTTGATCACACAGCACTGCCCTTTGATGTGAAGGGCAGTGCTTGTCACTGGCCACCCGGGTGTTTTCCTATCTTCCTGGTGCTGGACATTGAATAAAGATTTGTGCACCTTGCATCTCTCACTGTGTCTCACACCTACACATGCAAACCATGTGTGCTGGGGAAAAATAAGCACTACCGCAGTTAGGCGGTAGTGTGGGGGTTAAAAAAAAAGAAAAAAAATTAATTAAAAAAAATAAATAAACAGGAGTGTCTCTCTATGCAGGAGTCCTCCCCCTTTCTCTCGGGGATCTGGGGTGGAGGGTGTGCACGCAGCAGTCCCCTGCAACCGCAGATTGCGGTGGTTCATGGACTCCCAGCCCAACTGCTTGTTCTGTGGCGCTGTGGAGTCCGTGGACCACGTGTATATTGGGTGTGGGCATTTGCACTCCCTTTTTGATTTTCTCAAAAACCTCCTCCTCTGCTTTTGGTTGCACTTCAGTCCCACGCTCCTGATCTTTGGGCACCCGGTACGGGAGGAGGGAGGGCAGGTCTGAAGACCTCCTCGTGGTTCTGCTCCTGGGCCTGGCCAAACTGGCCATCAACAGGTCCAGGCAGCGGGCCGTGGAGGGGGTCGTTAGGGCTGACTGCCTGCCCCTCTTCCGGGGTTACGTTAGAGCCCGGGTGTCCTTGGAGAAGGACCACGCGGTGTCCACCAACACCCTGGAGTTGTTCAGGGAGAGGTGGGTGCCGCAGGGAGTGGAGTGCATTATTTCCCCCTCCAACTCTATTTTGATTTAGTCCCTACCCTCCCCTTCACTGTTTTGATCACACAGCATTGTCCTTTGATGTGAAGGGCAGTGCTTGTCACTGGCCACTCGGGTGTTTTCCTATCTTCCTGGTGGTGAAAAATGAATAAAGATTCGTGCACTTTGTGTCTTTCACTGTGTCTCACACCTGCACACACACACACCATGGGTGCTGGGGAAAAAATAAGCACTACCGTGGTTAGGCGGTAGTGTGGGGGTTAATAGTCAGAAAAAAAAAGAAAAAAAGTAAATAGGAGATTCACGCAGCATTGCCCTTTTCAAAAAAAAATAAACAGGTGTGTCAAAGAGTTTCCCCACTCTGGGGACTGGCTTTGGGCTATCTGATCAGAGTCCTTGTACTGTGCTCGTGTAAATAAAGGGTGACACAGTGACAAGATACTGGTCTCTGTATAGTTATTTCATATTATTAGACATTAAAACTGCTGGCAGTTTATACAGGCAGTATTTGCCCTCACCCTCACCTTCATTTTTTGATTTGCCGAATCCACATCCTTTTTGATGATCCCACCTCAATTCCCTGCTGTAGCAAATTCCCTGGTAGCTTCTCTTCATCCCTGCTGCAGTTCCTTGCTTAGTCACTTCCCCTCAGCCACCTTCTAGATCAGAGTGTTGCTGGAAAAGCACAGCAGTTCAGGCAGCATCCAAGGAGCAGGAAAATCGATGTTTTGGCCAAAAGCCCTTCAGGAATAGAGGCAGAGTGCCTGCAGGATGGAGAGATAAATGAGAGGAGGGTGGGGGTGGGGAGAAAGTAGCATAGAGTACAATAGGTGAATGGGGGTGGGAATGGAGGTGATAGGCCAGGGAGGAGGGTGGGGGAAGGTAGCAAAGAGTACAATAGGTGAATGGGGGTGGGGATGAAGGTGATAGATCAGAGAGGAGGGTGGAGTGGATAGGTGGAAAGGAAGCTAGACAGGTAGGACAAGTCATGGGAACAGTGCTGAGCTGGAACTGGGATGAGGTGGGGGAGGGGAAATGAGGAAACTGGTGAAGCCCACATTGATGTCCTAGGGTTGAAGTGTTCTGAAACGGAAGATGAGGCGTTCTTCCTCCAGGCATCGGGTGGTGAGGGAGCAGCAGTGAAGGAGGCCCAGGACCTCCATGTCCTCAGCAGAGTGGGAGGGGAAGTTGAAATGTTGGGCCACAGGGCGGTGTGGTTGATTGGTGCGGGTGTCCCAGAGATGTTCCCTAAAGCTGTGCTGTGCTTTTCCAGCACCACTCTAATCTAGAATCTGGTTTCCAGCATTTGCAGTCCTTGTTTTTACCCTCAGCCACCTTGCCTTTACAGTTGTGAACGACTTCCACTTAGTCATTTCCTTTGACTCAGTTCTACCTCATTATCATTCATCACCTCTTCAGAGAATCTTCCTCTCCCCCACTTGCCTTCCTTCATTGACCCCTCCTACATAACTCTCACCCTGCTTGACTCTCCTTGATTTTGCTGTCATGCCTTTCCACCCACCAGGTCCTATTCCACCTTCACTCCACTGGGAATTAGCACTTATCATCCGAGAAAACTTGGCAGACACGTCATGGTTCGAGTACTTTATTCTGCCTTGCGGGATGAGTTCCTGATGAGTTCTGTTATAGACAAGAAGGTTTTTATTTTGCATGAGACAGCGAAGGATTCTGTAATGAATTGTACAGATCAGGGTCAAATTGAAGCTCACAAATTGGCATTTGTAATGTATTACAGCTATCTGGTTTACATGAATCGCAAATGAAGTCTATAGTCACTTGTACAGATTAAGGTCAGTTTGAAGCATGCACAGCGTAATTGGGAATCTTTTGAGAGATTGGGATTTGTCAGCTCCACAGCCTTTGAGACAATTTCGATTTCTTTTAAAGGGAAAACCTCACCAGCTCCCGTGGTGGGTAAGCATGACTTTCAAGTCATGGCTGTGCCATTTAGATTATGTCAGTCTAGGTGTGATCCTGGATCTGTGCTGAGTTAGTCAATCTTAACCAGCATGTGGAGGAACCGGTGTTGGACTGGAGTGGACAAAGTTAAAAATTCACACATCACCATGTTATAGTTCAACAGGTTTCTTTGAAAACACTAGCTTTCAGAGCACTGCTCCATCGTTAGGTGGTTGAGAAGCAGGACCATAAGACACAGAATTTATAGCAAAAGATTACAGTGTCATGCAACTGAAATGATATCTTGAACAAACCTGGATTGTTGTTAAGTCTTTTAGAATGGGTTACAGGTTTTGGTTCATTAATATATAAATCCCAGAACTTCTTTCAAGTCACATTCTCGAGATAACTTGAAGTTTTATATTAAAAAAAGTGACATCTCAGCTCAGACAATGTGTTAAAGGTGTGATGTTCCAGTCTGTCTATATCCCAATCTTGAGTCAGATTGGCTTTATTTCCAATGTGGAATTTACAAAATATTACATGGATTGACTGCCTGCAGATTGTGCATTTTTTGAGCAAAATAGAATGTATCTGTAAATATAATTCTGCAAATACAAAGTCACCCCATAGACTTACATGTGTGCACACATGCATGAGAGAGAGTGTGTGCATGTGAGTGCACGTGAGAGTGTGTTTGCCTGTGCACGCTTGGTAAAGTGTGTGTGTGTGTGTGAGAGAGATGGAGTATAATTCTGTGTGCTGTGTGCTTGAGTGTGAGTGTGGGGGGTGTATGTGTGCGCATGAGAGAGACCATGTGTTTGAGAGAGGGTCTGCGAGAGTGTGAGTACGTAAGAGTGTGCGTGTATGCGTGCTTGTGGGTGAGAGAGTGTATAGTGTAGCCAGGTCACCTGTAGTGTGATATGAACCCAAGGTCCTGTTTGAGGCCATCCTCAGGGGTACCGCACCTGGCTATCTCTTTGCATTGTTGTCTAAGCCGAAGTCTGCTTTGGAGGACGCTCACCCAAAGATCTGAGGCTGAATGTCCCAGACCGTTGAAGTGTTTCCCGACTCACACCTAACATCTTTAATGGCATTGCCTGAGCTGAGATGTTTTATTTTTTAAACCTTAAGTTAAAAAACCTTAAGTTAACTCGAGAGTGTGACTTAAAAGAATTTCTAGGATTTACATATTAATGAAACAAAACCTGCAACCCTTTCTAAAAGATGAAAAACTTAACAACACTCTGGGTGTTTTCAATATATCATTTCAGTTGCATGTCACTGTAATCTTTTGCTATAAATTCTGTGTCTTATAGTTCTGCTCCACAACTGCTGATGAAGGAGCAGCGCTCCAAAAACTAATGCTTCCAAATAAACCTGTTGGACTATAACCTGGTGTTGTGTGATTTTTAATCTTAACCAGAACACTGGTAGGAACGCATTAATTGACCTATGTGATGTTGGTTAAAGCAGGGTCCCACCTCTTAGCATGATATAGTGATGTGTGAACATGGATGTGGAGAGTTTCCACAACTGCCACATTGATGGTTTTCCCCTGGAAAAGGCATGGACCATCACTAATAATAAAAATAAAGTGCTGAAAAATACAAGGTCTGTCATAAACATCTGTAGAGACTGAAAGCAGCGTTAACTCTTTAAGTCCAATGTAACTCTTCTGCAGATTTCGAGAAGAGTCATAATGGATTCGAAGCATTTGTTCTGCTCCACCCTCCACAGATACTGCCAGATCTGCTGAGTTTCTCCAGCATTTTCAGTTTTTGTTTCAGATTTCCAGCATCCGCAATATTTTGTTTTTAATTTAGAGGATCATTAGATTTGCTAACCTAGGTGTTGTGTCACAGTTCCAGTGAAACACTGAAAGAACCTTAATGGGAGTGGGAGCTCCATTTGTCGGTGAAGATAGACTCAGGCTTGTGAATAGGCTGCCCACGGGCATTTAATGAAGTTATGATCCTTCTAGAAAGCTTTACCCCCTCAGAACTGGGAAACTGGTGCTCTGTCCTCACACCATGGAAGATGAACAAGGATCCCAAGAATTCATGAGGATGGATTGAAGCAGTTGGGAATGAAAGGGTACAGCGATGTGTAGATGAAGCAAAAGTGAGGAAAAAAAACCTTTTCACACAGTGAGTAGTCGTGGTATACACTGCCTGGAAATGTGGTGAGGCAGGTTGAGATGAGGCATTTAAGAGGGCATTGGATAATTATCTGGATGGAAATCGTGTGTAAGGTGTGGACGAAAGGCAGGACATTAGCACTAGATAATAGAACCAGTGCAGGCTGAATGGTCTCCTTCTGTCGCAATTCTGTGATAAAATCAACCTTTCTTCCACTCAGACGCCACAAAGCCACTTGCTAGAAGAAGAAATAAAGCTGGGTGAAGGGGACAGTGAGACTTTAAAAGAAAGTCATGAGTACATTGGGTTCAACACATGGCATTGAATTGAAGCAGAAACAGTCAGTGAATACAATCGTCATTGGGCTCACATTTGCCCATGTATCAAATTCTTAATGGTATCTAGCCTGTCAGCAGCAACAGCAGGAAATGGGCAGGAAATACCCCCTGCCTCTAGATAATGCCTTAATTTGGGGAAATGCAAGGAAGGAATTTATAGTTATGAGAATGAAAAACCAGTGTGGCCTGAAGTAATTCCACAGAGATAGGTATCCTGTCACCAAGTCACTCTCCATTTACATTGGAGTGTCCTTGACACTGGTCCAGCTCCCTCAGAGCCAGCTCTCAGTGAACAGAACCTCTGACAGGCCTGTTTATTTATTTAGTTTTTCTTTTTTTTTCTTTTTAAAGGAAGGGTATTAGTGAACCAGATGTTTGTTTGTTTCCTAACAATCCTGATCATCATTAGACTTTTTTTTAAATTCAAGTTTTGCAAGCTATCTTGGAGGGATTTGAACTTAAGTTTCCAGAACGTTACCTGAGTCTCTAGATTACTAGTCTAGTGATAATACCGCCAAGCTATCACCTCCCCCCACAGGCCTGTATATATCTGTCAGCCAGGGCTCCCTGATTGGACCAGATTAACTGCCTCAATCAGGGAACTCATATTCTATAAGGGCCACCTGGCTAACCTCATTACAATCACTTTATCCCTCCCCCTCTGATATTGGACATAGGCCAGTTCTCTTTTTTTTGTAGCTCGCCCTGGGGTGTTCTAGCATGGGGTCAGGTTTCTCCAACTCTGCCTCTGCTAAGGGTGATGTGTAATGCACAGCAGCTTGCCTCCTGAACCCTGAGTGTCTTGGAAGAAATTCATTCTCTTCTTCAAGCGGCAAAGGCATTGAGGTGCCAACATTCACCGTGTTCATCTCAAATGCTGAGGTATCTTGGAATGCTTGACGGAGAGGGAGAACCCATGAATTCCAGAACAGTCAGAAAGGCAGTCGATGAGCTGGACACATTTTGTTCCTGCACCGTTTGTGAGTTTGCAGCTTTCATATGGTCCACATGGTTGTTCAGGACTAGTTGTTCACAGTTGTTACATCTATGTAAACTTTATACATGGCTGGACCTGACTTCGCATTGACCATGCCTCTTATCCATGCAAGACCGTTCCCATGGCACCTACACCGAACCTCGTCCCCTGAAGTGATCTGTCTCTCTCACATGACAGAGTCTTATGACTGGCATTGTCTCTTTGATGCCACTTTACCCTCCCCCTACCCCCACAAGATTTGGACCAGATTAACAACCCCAATCAGGGAATTTATATTCCCTGACTGATCTCAACACAATTACTACATGGTCCTTTAAGGATGTCTCTACTCCATGAACATTACCGTCAGTTCTTTCGTCTCTCAGATGGTGGCTTGGCAGATGTGCATTTCCAGCACTTGACCATTACTAAATTCAAATCCAACCCAAGATTTCAGCATTTAATCCAGCTATGATAAATTGTTGGTTATCTGTTTGCGGATAGTGAGATGTGCGCAGTGTCTGTTGACAGGGTGAACTGTGATTGTATTTCAGAATGAATTAATTTCCACAGACAGACTGTGGGACACTGTGAGAGTGTGAAAGGCACCACATGCATTCCTGCTTTACTGTCTTTAACATCTTCATCAACTCTTGTAATTGCTGATTATCCCCATCATTGCAGTCACACCTACTTGTACATTTGCATTTTGCTGAATCCGCACATCAATAAATTGTGCTGTTAACCTGTAACCTTATCAAAATATGCATGAAAGTCCGTAGGGGCCAAAACTCCTTTACATTTATATAGAGCATTGATCAAGCACCATGCTGATTAGTTCCTTCCTAATGGTCCTCTGCATTGTGAAAACAAGACACAGTCTCTGGATGAAATAATGCAGAGTGTTAATAAGGAAATGAATGTGTCTGTGTGAGGGAATAAGGAACAGAGAAAAGAAATAGCCAGCCTGCTCAGAGGGAATACAAGAACTCTAAATTAAATTGGTGAACTTGAGAGTTAATTTTAACCCTGCAGAAATCAGGGAGCGAGTAGGTAAAATGGCCGTTGGGACTTCAATACACAGTTCAGGTCTGTTCCAGATACCCCTGCCAACCACACATAGCTGTGTGCTGGACACTGTCCTGAATCTACTGCCAGCCACATGTAGCTTTGTGCTGGGGAGTGTTCATCTGAATCTACACCCAAACACACATGGCTATGTGCTGAAGACTGTTCCTGAATCTTCTCCCAGCCATATGTAGCTGTGTGCTAGAGACTGTCCTGAACATACTCAGGACCCTGGGTGTATCACAGCTAAAAGGCCTTAGACAGCGACTTCCCACCATTGCCCTTCTGTGGTTGCTGCTCCTTCACATGTTGCATTGCCCAGCAGGTAGCTGTGTGCTGGGGACTGTTATTTTCACAAGGTACCAATTTCTGCTATCCCAGTTACCCATCCTTACCCCACTTCACTCACCCTTGGCTGACATCACTATGACAGAGATTTCAGATTTCCTGAGCTTCACAATGCTGAGCATTGGACACTTTGTCTTCCTCTACTGCAGCCCCTCATCATCAAGTGATTCTCATTCCGTATTCATGATTTGGAGATGCTGGTGTTGGATTGGGGTGTACAAAGTTAAAAATCACACAACACCAGGTTATGGTCCAACAGGTTTAATTGGAAGCACTAGCTTTCGGAGCGCTCCGAAAGCTAGTGCTTCCAATTAAACTGTGGGACTATAACCTGGTGTTGTGTGATTTTTAACTTCATTCTTTATTACCATTGAATCTCAGACTCTATTAATTCAACAAAGGTGTAACAAATCATGCAAAAGCATACTTGGCCTTTTTAGTCTGCTTCTCAGCTGGCAGGTATACTTACATTGTTGATTCCTGGAGCATTTTCAGGAGGAACTGGTGGGATAGTGCACACATTTATGTTTTGGAAGGGTGAAGATTGGGAAACATGGCGCCGCACTATCCTGTCCGGTCATCCCAGAAATCTCATTCTTTATCCGAGAAATATCCAGAACCTGTGCTCTACAGCCATTCACAGCAATGCACAATGAGGCAAGCATCAACTGCAGCTGGAGGACCATCAACTCAGTGAAGGATGCTCTTAGTCCTACCCCAAACGTGCCGGTCGTCCAGTGCAGAGAGTTGGCCTTGATTGATTGTTACAGACTGAGGCCAAGCGCAATGTGCTGGGCAATTCAACATGTGACAGAGCAGCAACCACAGAAGGGCAATGGTGGGAAGTCGCTGTCTAAGGCCTTTTAACTGTGATACATCCAGGGTCTTGAAACCATAGAGCCAAGTGGATATGTGTAAGCTGAATGAATGAGACATCCTCGAATAAATGAGTAATGCTTAATGAGAAATGTACACGATGAACATCAGGGATATTGAAACTATATTGAGGTACCTCATTTCTATTGCACCTTCTGTAATTACTTGCTTTGAAATGTTTTGCCATTGAGGTATATACCTGACATGGAATATGTATTGTAACTGTTAAGAGTATCACAATTGAAATAAGGCAGCTAATAGAGCAGCATGGGAATGGAAACAAGTTGAATTTTATTGCACTTTAATTTTCAAGTCCAAATGGTTTGTAATGTACTTTTGAAAATTTTATGAATAAAGTACATTTCTGAAAAAGCAAACATACTGAACACTGATTAGATTTGGAAAGCCTCAATTTAGTATTTAATTAAGGCCTCAATGTATGGGAGATGGCAGAGTGAAATTTCCCGAATAAAAGGAATAGGATAGTTAATCACAATGGAGACGTTTAAGAAGATTCCATAAATATAAAATTATTTTTTCAGGACTACATCCATTAATCAGCAATAGATATTATACAGAGCACTGTTTATATATACTCTGTGCAATCAAGGGTTTTTAAAAAGGGTTTCTAATGGCAATATTACACGGGAAGGAGTTCTTCTCATATCTGCTGACATTCCCGGGTTGATGGCGAAGGGTGAGTGGGGTTTAGGTGAAGTAGTGAGTGACAGACGGCAAACCCTGGGCCTTCCCTATTTATCTGCTATGCAGTAATGAACATTGATGATACACTGTCAAAATTCCCTGCAAAATCTGGACCACTGTCATTTAGACTTCTCTTCTGGTGATCCAAATTTCCCTTTAAAAAGTAGGCTGACTGGCAGCTATGTGCCAAACATTCCCTGCAGGAATTCTCTCAAGAAAACAGCCAATTTAAAATCAAAGAACCATGGAGGGGAGAACAGGACTTTGCGTCTTCGCAGATGCTCCGATTAAACTGCTTCATTTATCAGTTTGCTAACTTATCTCCGCAAGGCGAGCATAAGAAAGAAATGCTGATCAGTTATTTATTTTATCAGTCATCCAAGAAAAGCAGAAGGGATACAGTTCAATTGCTGTGCATGTTGGTGTCCAGGCTATTCTGCTCATATTCTTGAATGCAAACTACTGAAGGTGGTCACTTGAGGGCGACATCTGTAAGCTAAATGAGCGGGAAACCTAGGGTGAAAGTAGCACAAGTCTGAGAAGCTACAGGAATACTACTTCCTGTTTGTTGTCTTGTAGACTTTCTCTGTGGCTTGTCAGGGATGGCTTAGTTCATTAATGGTCAATAATGCACTGATAGACACTGTGCTCAGATGTAAACTTGATGTGATGTGGATTGATAAGCAAGGGACTCCAGTGCACGATGGCTGGACATAGCAAATTCATAGTCAGAATTTCTGCGTGGAGGTGCTATTTTAAAATAATCACTTTTGGGATGTCAGTGCCTCTGGTGCATGGTTAGGAGGGAAGCCAAGAGGGTTGGTGTCCCTAAAATACTAATGTGCTTGTCCTCTTGGCAGTATGTAGAGTCAGGGAAGGGGGTTGCTGGAACGATAACCTTCGTGAACTAACACACTGGATGTTCTAGATCATCCATTCTGTAGACAGCACTGAAACTGGAGTAGGTCAATTCTACTGTATGCAGAGCAACCTTTACATAATGTTGAGTAACAGATCACTCGGCTATCCTTTTAGCTAGATAATTAGTGACTCATGCCATGAGGAAGTTGAACACAGGGCTTAAGAAAACTAATTGAACCAGTGAGACGATGGAGGGGAAGGTTTGAAAATGGATTTTGTGAGGATATCTTGCAAGGTTTGGACATATTAACAAATTGCCTTTGTTGCTTATGACTTCAGTGGAACCCTTTTCAACATGTTAGGATGTAAAAAACTTTCAGCAGCTTGTATGTCCTGATATTGTTGACAAGTGCATAGGATTTTCCAAACCGTATTATTTAAGAGCTGCAATGAAACACTCAAGTTATATGCGTCTCCAAAATTAAAGTAGATCTTATTGTGAATGTACACCCATACATTTCCTGAAACAAAACTGTAATAAAATGCAGTTGGCCCAATGTACTTCTACTGAAACATCATTGGGTGCTTCTACAGGACACTGGAGATTCTGAGACCCTTTGTGCTCTGACCATCTCCTGCATACAATGACTCCCCATAGCATCACCAGACCAAATCAATGTGTTCACAGACTTAACTGCTGAGATACAAGGCTGAAAATGTGTTGTTGGAAAAGCGCAGCAGGTCAGGCAGCATCCAAGGAGCAGGAGAATCGACGTTTCGGGCATGAGCCCTTCTTCAGGAATCCTGCCCGAAACGTCGATTCTCCTGCTCCTTGGATGCTGCCTGACCTGCTGTGCTTTTCCAGCAACACATTTTCAGCTCTGATCTCCAACATCTGCAGTCCTCACTTTCCCCTGCTAAGATACAAGGGCATTCCTCTTAACAGCAACTCATTATTGTGCAAAGGTTAAAGCTACATTGTGTTGAACAGAAGATTAATTGACTAGATTTTGCGGTCAGTGGTGAAGCAATGACATTTGCTGCTGACCTCAAAAGCTGCCCACAAAAATGGCACAATCTGTTTGGCATGGATTTCCCCTTTCATTTGGTTGTTAAAACTTGTACTAAGTCAATGGGAACTCCAGGCATCAAGTAACAGTGGTATCAGTAAACATGTAAACAAACAATCACATTAAATTATTCTTACAGCAAATCAGGAAATTAAAAGCTCCGAATTATTAACTTTACACTAAAAGTTACAGCTAGCAGAATAAATTATGTTGCTGGACTAGTAATCCAGATGCTCAGACTGATGTTTGAAAGACATGTTCAAAGTCTACCATCACAGCCAGGCATTTAAATTCAATTAATTAATAAATCTGAAATATGTTTCTCATCTTGTTGAAATACATAGAATACATAGAATCTCTATAGTGTGCAAACGGGCCATTAGTCCAACAAGTCCACACTGATCCCCTGAATAGTAACCTACCCAACATATACCCCTGACTAACGCATCTAACCTACACATCCCTGAACATTTCAGGCAATTTAGCATGGCCAATTCACCTTTGGATTGTGGGTGAAAACCAGAGGAGGAAACCCACACAGATACGGGGAGAATGTGCAAACTCCACACAGACAGTCAAATGATCATGAAGCTGGAGGATTGTCACTAAGCAGAAAAGGTATCCAGTTCACTAATATTTTTTCTTGAAGGAAATCTGATGCCTGGTCTGAGCTACATGTGACTCCAGACCCACACCAGTGTTACTGACTTTTATAAGCTCTCTGATATGGTCTAGCAAGCCACTTGATTGAAGTGCAGGAAGATGCGAGGTTGTGCAGTAAGAAAAGAAGGGCTGAATATTAAAAAAAAGTGGGCGGCACGGTGGCACAGTGGTTAGCACTGTTGTCTCACAACACCAGGGACCCGGGTTCACTTCCCGCCTCAGGCAACTGCCTGTGTGGAGTTTGCACATTCTCCCCGTGTCTGCGTGGGTTTCCTCCGGGTGCTCCGGTCTCCTCCCACAGTCCAAAGATGTGCAGGTTAGGTGAATTGGCCATACTAAATTGCCTGTAGTGTTAGGTGAAGGGGTAAATGTAGGGGGAGGGTCTAGGTGGGTTGTTCTTCAGAGGATCTGTGTGGACCTTTTGGGCCGAAGGGCCTGTTTCCACACTGTAAGTAATCTAACCTAATCATCATCTGTTCAAGAGCAACTAGGGAGGAGGATTAATACTCAGGTCCCAAGAATAAATAAAAATAGAAGCTAAAATAAAGATAAACTTTAAAAAGTTGTAAGAAAGGGTGCAGAGGAGATTTACTAGGATGTTGCCGAGTGTGGAGGGAAGGTCTTATGAGGAAAGGTTGTGGTTTGTATCAATATTGCAATCACAAAGTGAATTTTAACTTTGTAGAATGTCAAATTTCTCAATAATGATCCGATATTACAATATTTAGAACATAGAACGTACTTAATTGAGACATCTAAGATAATCAGAGGGTTAGATAGGGTGAACAGTGAGAGCTTTTTTCCTCAGATGGTGATGGCTAGCACAAGGGGACATAGCTTTAAATTGAGGGGTGATAGACATAGGACAGATGTCAGAGGCTGTTTTCGATAGAGAAGATGGTTGAGAAGTGACTTAATTGAGACATCTAAGATAATCAGAGGGTTAGATAGGGTGAACAGTGAGAGCTTTTTTCCTCAGATGGTGATGGCTAGCGCAAGGGGACATAGCTTTAAATTGAGGGGTGATAGACATAGGACAGATGTCAGAGGTAGTTTCTTTACTCAGAGAGTAGTAGGTGCGTGGAATGCACTGCCTGCACCAATAGTAGACTCACCAACCTTATGGGCATTTAAATGGTCATTGGATAAACATATGGATGAAAATAGAATAGTGTAGGATAGATGGGCTTCAGATTGGTTCCATAGGATGGCGCAACATCGAGGGCAAAGGTCTGTACTGCGCTGTAATGTTCCTCGTTCTATGTTCTAAATATTGTAATATCGGATCATTATTGAGAAATTTGACATTCTACAAAGTTAAAATTCACTTTGTGATTGCAATATTGATACAAACCACAACAGCATACCTCCAGAGAAAAAGACTAATCAATGACAGCAACGTCTGGATTTCCGTGTTATTTTGCTTGTATGTGGAGTCCAAAAGTCGCTGTCAGTTTCAGAGGAGTAATGATGGTGAAGTGCTGCTAAGTTTTACTCTAATTACAACTGCTACAGGCCAGATACAACGTTCTCAACATGCTATATCCCATACATATGATGCCAAATGTAACAGTTGTAAGCCCAAACGCTTCTTGCTAGGCCTATACCTGATATTTAATTATCCATTTAAATCAAATTGATCTCAATTGTGAAAGACTTCTTAGTGAATAAAGATTTAGTTTTACTTAAAGCTTATTTAATGCTTTCACTTTCAGTAATACTTTCCTCAGTATAGTCTCCATGGTAAAGACATAATGGAATCCAATCACAAATTTTCCAGTCATTTTGCACTGACCAGTCATGTTTACTTTATAAGTTTCAGGTAAAGTGACACTACTGTTTCTGAACAGTCCCTGCTCGCTTTACTCCTGTCACTGAGATAAATGATCCTTTTATGGTACAGTTTGATGCAATCTGTGTCTTGGGAAACTGTGGACCAAAGCAAGATCCCCTACATCACTGCATAGCCAAGCTCTTACACAGATCAGGTGTAGAAGGTGGCATGGCTGGATTAGTCATGCGAGAGAAACTGAGAGTCCCTACAGGAAGCAGAGTGGGAGAAAGGTAGCTGTGGGAATTGGTGAATAATATCTGATGTTGGTGAATAGCCTCTGTCCAGAACTAGAGCAAAAGGAATCAAGAAAAGGAAACAAATGACTCAGGGAAAGACCAAATGAAAATATGGAAGGGGTGGAGAGAAATTAGCACCAACTCTAAACAGATTTTCCAAATCAGGTTTAGGACAGGAAACAAAAATGTTACCAACATGCTGAAAAAAAGAGCTTAGGAAGGAGACTTGAATTAGATTGTGAGAAAGCATGTCCCCGCACAACCCACAAAAAGGCAGGTATCACCAGGCCAGGTTCCCATGGCAACACCCTTTGGTGATAATTAGTGTGTCTTCTGGCTCATCCTTCAAGGCCAAGAAGATCATTTTCATCAATCGGGAGGTTTCAGAGGGTTCTGGTGGGTATGGAGAAGACCGACCTGTTTCGGAAGTTTCTGCTGTAAATATGACAGTCTACCCTGGAGGGCTGAGTTCCAGGTGAACTGATATGCTTCACTTCAAAGGAGAACACAGCATCTTTTACTTGATTGCACCAGATGCAGTGATCCTGGAAAATCTACTCTTAGGTGATCAACTGTCCTGTGTTTTGCATATTTGTGACTAAAATGTTTCCAGTCCAACATTGAATCACTGGCTTCCTTTCTTTGGTCTTTGTGTTTCATAGAATCGTTGTAGAATCATAGAATCCCTACAATGTGAAAGCAAGCCATTCGGCTCATCAAGTTCCAAACTTCCGAAAAGCATCCTACCCAGATACAACCCCCTATCCTATCCCTGTAACCCTGCATTTCTCATGGCTAATCCACCTAACCTACATATCCCTGGACACTATGGGCAATTTAGCACGGCCAATCCTGCACAGCTTTGGACTGTGGGAAGAAACTGGAGCACCCAGAGGAAACCCGCGCACACACAGGGAGAAGGTGCAAACTCCACACTGACAGTCACCATGAGGGTGGAATCAAACCTGGGGTGCTTGGTGCTGTGAGACATCAGTGCTCCCCACTGAGTCACTGTGCTGCCAACTGTGCCGTTTGTGCCATTGCATCTCCTGGTGGTACACTCTCACAATTTTTCACCTCTGTTTAGTCGTGAGGTTGGTCTTTAGTCCATTGTAGGTTTGATTGTCAAGGTCGATGGATGTCCTGGTATATAGAGCACTTCTTGCCCTACACTCTATACCACAGTGAGATCTGGATTGTGTTTCAATGACACATAAGGATTGCAGATGCTGGAGAGTCAGAGTTGATAAAGTGTGGCACTGGAAAAAGCACAGGAGGTCAGGCAGCATCTGAGGAGCAGGTGAGTTGGGTAGGACCCTTCATCAGGACTGGGCAGGGGGAAGAGGGCTGAGACATAAATAAGTGGGGTGGGGCGGCGGGACAAGTAGGTCCTCTTTCCTCCGCAAAGATCTCAGTGAGTCTCCCACTGCAAGCCCCTGGTCATCTCCTCTGCCCTGAATTCACCCTTCCCACCAACCCATCCCAGCCACCTCCCAACTGCATCCACCTATCACCATCCCACCTACCTTTCCCCCAGCCCCATCCCCTCCCTCTATTTATTTCTCAGCTCCCTTCCCCCTCCCCTGACCTGATGAAGGGTCCTCCCTGAAATGTTGACTCTCCTGCTTCTCAGAAGCTGCCTGACCCGCTGTGTTTTTTTCCAGCGCCACACATTATCAAAGTTATCAGTAACACATTAGAACACTAGAGAGATTCCACCAGCAACACCCCTCTGTAATCTTTGGTTTCAATGGGAGGGCTGTTGAGCAAATACTAGTGTCCTTCTTGAAGCCAACTTTGTAAGGATGAAAAGTGTCTGGCCAATCAGTTTTCTGAACTCTCCAGTGGCTAGTGTTCCAGGACAGAGCAAAGAAGATGTGACAAAGGCACTCTGAAGCTCTACCAGAAACATGGCAGCACTGATTGGAGCTGAGCGTTTGTTGCCAATCCTTCAAAATGGTGACAACTTGTCCATCAAGCTGTATCATGCTTTGAGTCCAAATACACTCATGATGAGGTACAGCAGCAGGACAGCAGGAAAGAAAAGGAAGCAAAGCCTGCTCACTGGATAGGATATCCTGATAATCTGCCCAAAGATCTGCAGGTTGAAACTGATCAGTCCCATGATGCCCCATGGCAGAAACCTATGGTCCTGAGGGTAACTCATCCTCAAATTGAGTGAAATCCCCTGTCGATTGTCCAGTTGGAGATCATCGTTCCGATATCAGACCAGGGAATGGAGTGTTACATGGAATTTATCTACAGCACCGAGGCAAGTCATTTAAACCAATGTGGCAACAGCTATGCTGCACATAAGCCTGCATTTGAATATCAGCAAATTAGTATCTAACTGCAACCAGTTAACAGATCTTACCTACACTGTCTCTTCTTTTGATGTGGCGTCAAGAGAGCTACAGTTTGTCACACATCATTACCTGAATAGCAAGAAAGCAAACAGCTGGTAACAATTCAATTTACACTGCTTCCTGATCCAATGGGTAAATGTCTAATGGTCCGTATTCGAGGAACCAGTCCCCCAAGCACTTATTTCTTGGCTCTGTGCTTCGCTGCTATCAAAACTGTCTCCACCAGGGACTTTCAGCAGCAGTTAGTTCTCAGTCTGCTTGCTTTTAATGTGCTTTTTAATTCAATTGATAGGCAAAGGTGAGTACAGCTCTTAGACTGAATTAGAAAGACTTACAGCATTCAGTCCAGCTGGCATACATTGGTGTTAGTGCTGTCCATACCATCAGGAGGCTCATGTGGTGCAGTGCCAATGTCCCTACCTCTGAGCTGACCTAGATTCTGATCCTGGCACGGTGGCACAGTGGTTAGCACTGCTGCCTCACAGCGCCAGGGACCCGGGTTCAATCCTTGCATCAGGTGATAGTCTGTGTGGGGTTTGCACGTTCTCCCTGTGTCGGTGGGGGGTTTCCCCCAAAATCCAAAGATGTGTATGTCAGGTGAACTGGTCATGCTAAATTGCCGATAGTGTTAGGGGCATTAGTCAGGGGTAAATATAGGGTAAGGGAATAGGTCTGGTTGGGTTACTCTTCAGAGGGTTGGTATAGATCTGTTGGGGCGAAGGGCCTGTTTCCATACTGTAGGGAATCTAATTTACTCTAATCCTGCCTGCTGTAGAGGTGTGTAATAATATCCCTGAACAGTGTGACAAGGAAAATTTCAACATGAGTTCCACACTGCTATGAATCTTTGGATCAAGCAATCTCTCCTGAATCTCCAGTTGGATTTCTGATGACCCTACGATGTGGATTCCTCCATTCGGGTGACTCCTCTCCCTTCATCCACCTGAGTGAACTGAACTCCTTCACCATTTTAAAAATCACTATTAGGCCAGCCTTCTTATTCTAAAGAAACAGACACAACCTTTCAATCTTTCTTGAGCTCTCAATTCCATTATCATTCCAGTAGAACTTCTCCAGGGCCACAATTTTCTTTATTGTATGATGGAGCCAGGAATAGTGCTCCATATTCTAAGTCCATTAAGTCTCGCCCTTCCCTGGTATTGTCCTCCTGTCACAGTGTTAATGTTCACCAGAGGAGGAGAGAATTTCACTTTGGTGTCTCACCTAAGAATAACACAGAATCTTAGGCAAGGCAGTGATACCAAACTGCTGCACCAAATGGCCAGCATCACATTCTCATGTCCTGGTGTGCTACTCAAACCACGACCTTCTGACCCACAGGCTACCAACTCAGATGATAGCCATAATATTCGCAATGAAAAGTGGCAAATGTTTAGCAATGCTCAGCATGCCGACCAGCATCTTTGGAGAGAACAACCGAATTAATACATTTCCTTGTCCCATTACTACTTCCTTCAGCCTTGCAACACCAACCTTTTCCCATTAAATCTCCCCAGTCGTCCACCCATCACTCTCCCTTTCGATGTTTTTCCCACCCCCTTTCCCACACCCTGGTTCATTTGATGAAATGCTTTTTTATTTCTAACTTTCCTTGTTGCTAATGGAAGATCAAATCTGATTAAATGTTCACACTGTTTCTCTCCAATCTTCACAGATGTTGCCTAACCTGCTGAGCATTCTGAGTGTTCACTCTATTAATTTCCAGTTCCCAGAGACTGCAGTATTTTACCTTTCTGTCAGCTGACATTTCAACTGATTGATCCTTTTTGTCAAACCCGCACCTAATTAATTACAGCATTTAAAAAGGAACAAGGCTGAAGGGCGGAGACACAGACCAGAGGTGCTGGGTGTCTAGAACTCATGTCTGAAAGAATGGTATAGGTAAGAACCCTCAAGGCAGTTAGAAAGTATTTAGATGAACACTTGAAACACCATAGCATACAAGGCTATGGCCAAATGCAGGAAAATGGGATGAGAACAGATCGATGTTTGATAATTGACATTAAAATGATGGAGTGAAAACATGTGGCGCTGGAAAAGTCCAGCAGGTTAGGCAGCATTGGAGGAGCAGGAGAATCAACTTTTTGGGCATAAGCCCTTCATCAGGCATGCGTGTGGGGATGGAGAGGTGGGTGCGTGTCCAAGGGGGCTGAGAGATAAATGGGAGGGGGTGGGGCTGTAGGGGAAGGTAGCTGGGAAGGCGATAGGTGGATGCAGGTGGGGGATGATGGTGATAGGTTGGAGCAGAGGGTGGAGCAGATGGGTGGGGGAAGGAAGATAGACAGGTGGAAGAAGTTTAAGAGGGCGGTGCTGAGTTGGAGGGTTGGAACTGGGGTAAGGTGGGGAAGGGGGGGAGGAAAGGTGAGAAAACTGGTAAAATCAACGTTGGTGCCATGTGGTTGGAGGGTCACAAGGTGGAAGATGAGGCATTCTTACTCTAGGTGTCGGGTGGCTAGGAATTGGTGGTAGAGGAGGCCCAGGACTTGCATGTTCTTGGCAGAGTGGGAGGGGAAGTTGAAGTGGTTGGCCACAGAGTGGTGGGGTTGTTGGTGCATGTGTGCTGGAGACATTCTCAGACATGATGGAGCCAAAGAGACTCTTCCCATGCTGTCACACCTCTCCATGACTCTGTGACCTGTAAAGTGTTTAACCACAATGCACAAACTGACTAAATCTAAGAACTGTGCCCTTGATTCATGGTCTCCTCAAGAGACTGAATTTTAGAGGAGAGGCAGTTGTTTATTATACAATTTTTTGACCTTCCTTCGTATCATTGTATTTTTTGCTCTTTATCACAAACTTTTCTCGTTCCCTTTTAAGCAGCAGCAACAATGCCCCCACGGATCTATGCTAAGGCTTCAACTATTTATTAATGATTTGGATGATGGCATAGAAAGTTGTATATTCAGATTTGTCAATGGCACAAAGTTAAGTGGCATTGTAGACAGTGTAGATGATAGCATAAAATTGAAAAGGGATATTGATAGACCTGATATTGATAGAATGGGCAAAACTGCAGCAGATGGAGTTCAATATAAGCAAGTATGAGGTTCTTCATTTTGGACCAAGGATAGATGAGGGAACTTTCTAGATGGTATGAAGTTAAATACAGTGAATGTCCAAAGAGGAGATCTCTTTATACATTGCCTGGTAAATGTGCTTGGTCATGTAGACATAATAGTGCCATGTCCACATAGCGCATTTTCAACATTATATGACTTACCTTGCAGCCTCTTTTCTGCTCTTCCATATTTAGTCAAACCCAGGGAAGCACATTAACACATTACCTTCCAATTCCCGATCAGTGAGAATCCACCTCAGTGCCTATTACACCCAGTAGTAGGACCACATCCCATATGTGGTGTATGGAGAATAGATTTTGATGGAGTGGTCAGACTGCCCATGATTCAAGGGCACGGCTCTTGGTCAGGGATTGATTTAGTCAGTTTGTGCATTGTAGTTAAGTACTTTACACGTCATAGAGTCATAGAGGTGTGACAACATGGGGATCAGGTGCATAGTTCTTTAAAATGTCGCAAACAGCTGCAGAAAATAATTAAGAAAGCTCATGAAGTGCTTTTTTTTATATCCAAAGGATTGGAGTACAAGTATGCATAAATTATGCTGCAATTATACAAAACTGATGTTAGACCCCACTTGGAGTACTGTGAGCAGATCTGGGCACCCAACTTTAGAAAGAATGTATTGGCCTTGGAAAGAGTATATTGTAGGTTTACATGAATGATACCTGGACTTCAGGAGTTACATAGAGAGATTACACAAATTAGGCCTGTTTCCTCCAGAATTTAGAAGGTTAAGGAGTGATCTGACTGAGGTTTTCAAGATATAAACAGGAATGACAGGATCGATAAAGATAAAATACTTTACTGGTTGCGGATTCTAGGACTAGGGGGCATAGTCTGAGAATTCGGGCCAGACCATTGAGGAGAGATGTTAGGAAGCACTTCTACACACAGAGGATGCAGGTTTGGAACTGTCTTCCATAAACGATAGTGAACACATGATCAGTTGTTAGTTTCAAATCCAGGATAGATAATTTTTGTCAAGTAAAGCATTCAGGGTTATGAGCCAAGTGCAGGGACATGAAATTAGGCCATAGATCAGCTATGGTCTCATTGAATGATGGAACAGGCTCGAGGGGCTGAAAGGCTATTCCTGTTCCTAAATTGCTAAGTTCTCTCATCTCTGACTCAGAACATTGTGATTTCAAGTCCCGTGAACTACAAGACTCGGTTGGCATTCCTGTCGAAATAAGGATTGGATGTGAGGTCTGTCAGGTAAGACTTTACACCTTGTCTTCCACCCATGGTGGAGGTCAAAGATCACTCAGCCCTATTTTCAAGAAGAGCAAAGGGCCAACAATTATCCCTCGGTCAATATCAGTAACAACAGAATACTGCTCTTAATCGCACTGCTGTTTGTGAGAGCTTGCTGTGCATGAATTAGACATTATAATTTTCAACATTATGATATTAAGGTATTTCATTGGCTGTTTTGCAACAGCCTGGGAACATGATGGGCACTAAATAACTGCAAGATTTCCTCTTTATTGTCTTTGCTCAGTGTGTTAAAGAATTTCATGTACTAAAGCAATCAACTCTCATCAGCTTCTAATACTTGCTGCGCTGATACCTTATTCATCACAATCATAAAGTGACTCTCAGGACAAAGACAAAATGGAGGGCGAGTGGATACCAGCTACATCCTTGACTTGTGTGAGGGTAGTGCTTAAGTTTATTTTCCACAGTTCTACCCTTTACTGCTTGTATATGGTTTGCAATATTTAACCTCTGGTGTATTACTCTTCTAAATGCCAGTTTCCATCAGAGTCATGCAGTCATAGAGATGTACAGCACAGAAACAGACCCTTTGATCCAACCCATCCATGCGACCAGATATCCCAACCCAATCTGGTCGCAACTGCCAGGCCCCGGCCCATATCCCTCCAAACCCTTCCTATTCATATACCCATCCAAATGCCTCTTAAATGATGCAATTGTACCAGCCTCCACCCCTTCTTCTGGCAGCTCATTCCATACACGGACCACCGTGTGCATGAAAACCTTGTCCCTTAGGTCTCTTTTATAGCTTTCCCCTCTCACCCTAAACCTATGCCCTCCAGCTCTGGACTCCCCCACCTGGGGAAAAGATCTTGTCTATTTACCCTACCCATGCCCCTCATGACTTTATAAACCTCTATAAGGTCATCCCTCAGCCTCCGACGCTCCAAGGAAAACAGCCCTAGCCTATTCAGCCTCTCCCTATAGTCAAATCCTCCAACCCTGGCAACATTCTAGTAAATCTTTTCTGAACCTTTCAAGTTTCACAACATCCTTCCGATATGACAGAGACCAGAACTGCACGCAATATTCCAAAAGTGGCCCAACCAATGTCCTGTACAGCCACAACATGACCTCCCAACTTCTATATTCAATAAAAGCAAATTACTGCGGATGCTGGAATCTGAAACCAAAAAAGAGAAAATGCTGGAAAATCTCAGCAAGTCTAGCAGCATCTGTAAGGAGAGAAAAGAGCTGACATTTCGAGTCTAATTGACCCTTTGTCAAAGCTTTGACAAAAGGTCAGTTAGACTTGAAACGTCAGCTCTTTTCTCTCTTTACAGATGCTGCTAGACTTGCTGAGATTTTCCAGCATTTTCTCTTCTTTGATTCTAAACTTAATACTCTGACCAATAAAGGAAAGCATACCAACTGCCTTCATTACTATCCTATCGACCTGCGACTCTACTTTCAAGGAGCTATGAACCTGCACTCCAAGGTCTTTTTGTTAGCAACACTCCCTACGACCTTACCATTAAGTGTATAAGCCCTGCCAAAATTTGCTTTCCCAAAATGCAGCACCTCGCATTTATCTAAACTCCATCTGCCAATCCTCAGCCCATTGGCCCATCTGATCAAGATCCCATTGTAATCTGAGGTAATCTTCTTTGCTGTCCACTACATCTCCAATTTTGGTGTCATCTGCAAACTTACTTACTTTACATCTTATGCTCACATCCAAATCATTTATATAAATGATCAGTCTGAGACAAAAAACTGCAGATTCTGGATTCCAAGGTAGACTGTCTCCAGCCTCCTGCTTGTCTATCTTAATTTCCATCAGTCCAGCAGTGACATGTGTAGGTTCACATTGCTCTACAAATATAATCAACATTCTGCACAATGTGCTTTCCAAACCTGTTGCACTATATGATATAAGGAGACTGCCCTCATCAAACGTCACACTCCAGAGCACAACTGACATAATATTATGCAGGCAAAGGTGTCATCTTTCAGATGGGGTGTCAAACTGAGGTCCAGTCTCCCTCTCAGGTAAATATAAACCGTGGTGCGGGTTCTGACAAATATTTATCAAATTAATATCTCTAAAACAGATTGTCCGGCCATTAGCACTGTATATGGGCAGTGGTCAAATAACCAGGATATAACTTAAATTATAACAGCAACTACACTTCAAAAAGATTTCATTGGCTGTAAAGTGCTTAAATTAATGAAAGGTGCTTTATAAATGCAAGTCTTCCTTTTTCTACAGGATAGTCCTCCTTTCCTCTTAAATCATGAATCTTGTCTACAGGAATAGTACCAGAAGACTGGAGGATAGCAAATGTTGTTCCTTTGTTCAAGGGGAGTACAGATAACCCTGGAAATTATAGACCTGTGAGCCTTACTTCGGTTGTGTGTAAAGTGTTGGAAAAGGTTATAAGAGATGGGATTTATAATCATCTAGAAAGGAGTAAGTTGATTACGGATAGTCAACACGATTTTGTGAAGGGTAGGTCGTGCCTCACAAACCTTATTGAGTTCTTTGAGCAGGTGACCAAACAGATGGATGAGGGTAAAGCTATTGATATGCTGTATATGGATTTTAGGAAGGCATTTGATTAGGTTCCTCATGGTAGGCTACTACACAAAAAAAATAGGCATGGGATTGAGGGCGATATAACAGCTTGGATCAGAAATTGGCTAGCTGAAAGAAGACAGAGGCTGATGGGAAATGTTCATTCTGGAGTTCAGTTACTAGTGTTGTACCGCAAGGATCTGTTTAGGGTCCACTGCAGTTTGTTATTTTTATAAATGACCTAGATCAGGGTGTAGAAGGATGGATTTGTAAATTTGCAGATGACACTAAAGTCAGTTGAGTTGTGGATAGTGATGAAGGATGTTGTAGGTGACAGAGGGACATGCATAAGCAGCAGATCTGGGCTGAGAGGTGGCAAATGGAGTTTAATGTCGAAATGTGTAAGGTTTGGAAGGAGTAACAGGAATGCACAGTACTGGGAGAATGGTAAGATTCTTGGTAGTGTAGATGAGCAGAGAGATCTCATTGTCTATGTACATAGATCCCTCAAATTTGCCACCCAGGCTGATAGGGCTGCTAGGAAGGCATACAGTGTGTTAGCTTTTATTAATAGAGGGATCAAGTTTCAGAACCATGCGGTCATGCTGCAGCTGTACAAAACTCTGCTGCGGCCGCACTTGGAGTATTGTGTACAGTTCTAGTAACCACATTATAGGAAGGATGTGGAAGCTTTGAAAGGGTTCAGAAGAGATTTACTCGGATGTTGCCTGGTCTGGAGGGAAGGTCTTATGGGAAAAGGCTGAGGGATTTGAGGCTGTTTTCGTTAGAGAGAAGGAGGTTGAGAGGTGACTTAATTGAGACATATAAGATAATCAGAGGGTTAGATCGGGTGGACAGTGAGAGCCTTTTTTTCTTGGATGGTAATGGCTCGCACAAGGGGGCTTGGCTATAAATTGAGGGGTGATAGAAATAGGACAATACTTGTGTATTCAAAAAGAATGGGAACCCAATGAACACAGTCCACCGATTTCTCAGTAACAAACCCAAACAAGCAGACAAAACATGTCCAGAAATCTTAGCCTCTCTCCCCTACATCAAAGACATCTCAGAAATGACTGCCAGACTACTCAGACCTCTTGGCATCATGGTAGCCCACAAATCCACCAACACACTAAAACAGCAGCTAACGAACTTGAAAGACCTTATACAGACAACAAACAAAACTAATGTCATTTACAAAATACCTTACAAGAACTGTAACAAACACAACACTGGACAAACAGGCAAAAAACTAGCCATCAGGATACGTGAACACCAACTAGCCACAAAAAGACATGACCTACTCTCTCTAGTATCCTTGCATACAGATGAGGAAGGACACCACTTTGACAGGGACAACACATCCATCCTAGGACAAGCCAAACAGAACCACACACAGGGAATCCTAAAAGCATGGCATTCTAACTGGAACTCTATCAACAAATACATTGACTTGGATCCCATTTACCACCCCCTGAGAAATAGAACAGGAAATGACACCACCATCGGAAATGACATCACCAACCCAAGGAAACCTAAACACATAAATAGAAAGCGGGCAATGCCACCAGTGCTTCATCCGGACGCTCACTGAAGATGTTACCTCGTATGGTGATGAAACATCTGAAAACAAACTTTCCAACTCAGCGATCAAACCTACATCCAGAACCTCAACTTGAGCTACAAGTCTTCTCAAAACTCACTAAATAGGACATATGTCACAGGTAGTTTCTTTTCTCAGAGTAGTAGGGGCATGGAACGCACTGCCTGCAACAATTGTAGACTTGCCAACTTTAAGGATATTTAGATGGTCATTGGATAGGCATACGGACAAGAATGGAATAGTGTAGGCTAGATGGGCTTCAGATTGGTTTCACAGGATGGCGCAACATCGAGGGCTGAAGGGCCTGTACTGCGCTGTAATGTTCTATGTTCAATGAACATGCACAAGGCAAAGTGGGTCATATACACTTTTCCCATCTCCATTTTCCACAAAATTTGAGAAGTAAATCTTAGCTTGCTCCACTTTGTTCAAATTTACAAGCTACAACATTTTATTAAGCCAGTTAACTGCTCCTCTAGCTGTAAATACATTTTGATTCTTCAGTATTCTGTCAGATATGTGAATGGCAGTGTGCCACTCTGACAACTTCACCAGTTTAAAAAAAAACAGCAATATGAGGCAGTGTAGTACATGGGAAAGTATTCCCATAGGACAGAACAGGACCACACACCGCAAAAAAATGGCACTAAAAGAAAAAATGACCAAACTAACACACAACAGAGAGGACACCACAACACACTCCTGGGTTAGAAACCTCTCCCACAGACAGCACACAGACACGGAAGGAACAATACTGGCCAAGGGACTCAACTATAACCACAGGGACGCCAAGACTGCAGACTTCCTAGCAGCACTAGAATGCACACTCAGAAACAATGGACTGACAGAAGAGACAGAAGAGAGTGAGGCAAAGTATCGTACCCCTGATAACAAGGAAAACACATAACCTCAACACCAAGGAGAGGGAAGCACTAAAAACACTAAGAAATAATAAGAACATAATCATACTACCAGCAGACAAAAGCAGAATGACGGTCATCCTGGACAAAGCAGAGTAATCCAGAAAGCGCAACAACTACTTGCAGATACCAACACCTACCAAAAGAGGGACTTTGACCCCACCCCACAGCTCACCAATAGGATAAACAACACACTGAGGAACCTACAAAAAAACGGACAGATAACCAGGTCTGACCTAAAAAGAATGAAACCTGAAAGCAACAACACTCCCAGATTCTATGGACTACCTAAAGTGCACAAACCAGACATCTCACTCAGACCCATAGTATCACTACCAGGGACACCATCACACAAACTGGCTAAAGAACTACAGCAGAAACTGAAACACCTGATCAGAGGATCCAGACACTCTATACAATCAACACAGGATTTGTGGACATCATCAGAAATATACACATAGACAAGGAAGAAACTATGGTCTCATTCGATGTAACGGCACTGTTCACCTCTATTGACAAAACCCTAGCCAGAGAAACAATAGCCAACCTGTTGGACATACAGAACAGACAACAAGACGGGGAACCTATCAACAAAGACGGCATACTCAAACTACTGGACCTTTGCCTCACAACACACTTCACATTCAACAACCAAATATATGAACAAATCAAAGGCACACCCATGGGCTCACCCATCTCTGGACTCATAGCAGAAGCTGTAATGCAAAGATTAGAACAAACAGTCTTACTGCAAATTCAACCCAAACTCTGGGTCAGATATGTGGATGACACCTTTGTAATCATTAAAAACACAGAAATAGAAAACACACACTGGATCATCAACGCCACACTCACAGGAATCCGATTCACTCGAGAGGAAGAAAAGGACAACCAACTCCCATTCCTAGACGTGATGGTACAGAGAACACCGAACGGAGAATTCACCACAAAGGTATACAGGAAAGCCACACACACAGACGAAGTCCTGAACTACGAAAGCAACCACCCCAACACACACAAAAGAAGTTGCATCAAGACACTGTTCAAAAGGGCCACAACACACTGCAGCACACCTGAACTGCAAAAAGAGGAAGAAGAACACCTATACAATGTATTCGCCAAAAACGGATACCCGCGCAATTTCATCAACAGATGCCTAAGGGAAAGACAGCGGAATGAAGACATGCCACAACCCAAAGGTCTAGCCACACTACCATTCATCAAGAACATTTCTGAACTGACAACCAGACTACTACGACCACTAGGACTCATAACAGCACACAAACCAACAGCCACTCTCAGACAACAACTCACCAGGACAAAGGACCCGATACCCAGCATGAGCAAAACTAACGTGGTGTACAAAATCCCATGCAAGGACTGCACATAACACTACTTAGGACAAACAGGAAGACAGCTAACGATCCGCATCCATGAACACCAACTAGCCACGAAACCACACGACCAGCTATCCTTAGTAGCTACACGCGCAGATGACAAGCAACATGAATTCGACTGGGACAGCACTACTATTATAGGACAAGCCAAACAGAGAACAGCCAGGGAATTCCTAGAGGCATAGCACTCATCCACTGATTCAATCAATAAGCACATCGACCTGGACCCGATATACCGGCCACTGCAGCGGACAGCTGGAACTGACAACTGGAAGCGGCAGAGACAAACCACTATAAATGCCGGAGGAAACATCACAGAAGCGCTTCACAGGATGCTCCCAAGCACTGAGGATGTCACCTAGACAGGGGACGAAACGTCTGCAACACAAATTCCCGGCTCGGCGAACAGAACCACAACAACGAGCACCCGAGCTACAAATCTTCTCCCAAACTTTATTCCCAATACCTTCAGCAACCCCAGATCAGGAACAGAAGAACAATGTCTAAGCTGCAGACTTCATCACAGGAGGAGACCGTTTAGTCCATCATTTCCATGCTGGGACTATCTACGACAATTAGAATAATCTGGTCTATTAATATTTTGCTTCTTAAAGTGTTTATCTGGTGACTTTTTAAGTACATGGGTTCAAAAGACACTTTTGAAATTGATTCCAATCTCTAATAATTTCTCATTTTCCCACCTTTCTTCTAAACTTCCTGCATATTATCAGCATTCAATAATATTGATGCCCCATCCTTACTGATTTATTGCTCAGGACAAATAAAATTTTGTTTGTTCTTTCACAATCTTGAACTCTTCATTTCTACCTTCCTTACCTTGGTATACGGTCCTTCATTTTCAAGTCCCTCCTTATTAGGCAAAGTCACAATTGTCCCAGAGGGATGTCCTCTCATTAGAAAGAGATACAACTAGTCATGGTTTACGTCGAAGGTCCCCTCACCTCAGGCAAGGGGAGAGATTGAGAAAGTAAGTTTTCATGGTAAGCTCAGCTCGTGCTGGAATTGAATCTATGCTATTTGTATCACTTTGCATTGTAAGCCAGCTTGCTAGCCAACTGAACTAACCATATCGGTGATGTTATAGGGTAGGCCATGTTGGCTGTAGGGAACAAATTTCTTTATGCTGTTCTTCAAAGCACTGCCCTTGCATCATCAAATATATTAAAGCCAGATGGAAGCCTTTTCCCTGATTTATATGCTTTGAGCTGCTGAGATAGCTCAGCATGGATTTACTTTGTTGAAGGGTCACTCGAGCCGAAATGTTAACTCTGATTTCTCTCCACAGATGCTGCCAGACCTGCTGAGTTTTTCCAGCAATTTTATTTTAGCTTTATTGAATACTTTTTAAATTGATTTGATTTGATTTATTATTGTCACACGTACCTAGGTACAGTGAAAAGTTTTGTTTTGTGTGCGGTTTAGGCAGCTCATACCATGCAAAGTGCAACAGGGTTATAGAACAGAGTGAAGAATACAATATTACAGCTGGAGAAAAAGTGCCAAGGGAGCCACATCAATATTGAATGTAAAATTTGAGAAGTCCATTCAGAAGTCTAATAACAAGGGGGGGGGGGGGGGAAGGAAAGCTGTTCTTGAATCTGTTGGTACATCTAGAAAATGGAACATAGAATAATATAGTGGAGAACAGGTCCTTCGGCCCTCGATGTTGCACTGACCTGTGAATTATTCTCAGCTCGTCCCCCTACACTATCCCCAAATCATTCATGTGCTTATCTAAGGATTGTTTAAATCTCCCTAATGTGGCTGAGTTAACTACATTAGCAGGTAGGGCATTCCACGCCCTTACCACTCTCTGCGTAAAGAACCTGTCTCTGACATCTGTCTTAAATCTATCACCCCTCAATTTGTAGTTATGCCCTCTCGTACAAGCTGACGTCATCGTCCTAGGAAAAAGTCTTTCACTGTCTGCATTATCTAATCCTCTGATCATCTTGTATGTCTCCATCAAATCCCCCCTTTGCCTTCTTCCTTCCAATGAGAACAGACCCAAGTCTCTCAGCCTTTCCTCATAAGACCTTCCCTCCAGACCAGGCGACATCCTGGTAAATCTCCTCTGCAATGCTTCCACATCCTTTCTGTAATGGGATGACCAGAACTGTACACAATATTCCAAGTGTGGCCGCACCAGCGTTTTGTATAGTTGCAGCATGATATTGCGGTTCCAGAACTCAATACCTCTACAAATGAAACCTAACACACCGTATGCCTTCTTAACAGTATTATCCATCTGGGTGGCAACTTTCAGGGATTTATGCACATGGACTCCAAGATCCCTCTGCAAGAATCTTTCCATTGACCCAGTACTCTGCCTTCCTGTTATTCTTCCCAAAGTGCATCACCTCACATTTAGTTCAAGGTTCTGTACCTCTGCTCGATGGAAAAAGTTGGGAGAGAATGTAACTGGATTCTAATGTTGTTTCACAAAATGAGTTTTGAGTTCACTGAAATTGCTGATCCTTCAACTTCAATCTTCCTTATTTCTTCTTTTTCTAATCTTTTTGTTTAAATTTCCATCTTTCCTTTTCCAGAAGCCATGACCCCACTCGGGAAGAACCTTTTTTTAAATTTTGAAAACGCACCATCAAATAAAAAAAAATCAAACACAGCCCGGGGTGAAGAACCCAGCTCTTTTTTATATTGTCTAGTCAACCTGTTCAGTGATGTTCTTACAAACCTGTGTGGGACGTGAACTTGGGTTGCAGAGCTGCAGAGGCACTACCACCGCAGAAACAAGATCCCTCAAGATCTTCTGTATTTCTATCGTTTTAATCAACTAATTCAGTGATATTATTATACACCTCTGGAGCAGATGGGAGTTGAAGCTGGGGGTCCTGGTCCAGGAGTAGGGATATTACCACAGCCTTTTCTCTATTTCAGCACCATTAATAAACACTTCAGCTATCTTTTTTTATTGAAAGCCTAGATAATTTAAGTACTGAATCTGAAGGAATGTGGGTTATGATGAGATTTGTGGTGGATTTGGACGAGATATCTGATGCGGTCTATCTTGATATCTGGAGCATCTTGCTGCATCGTTTGCTGCGTGGTGAAAAAGTTTCTCATTCGGCTGCAGTGAGTTGCCAATGAAGGGGGAATTTTTGCTTGTTAAGCACTCTATGAAGGCCAAACCTCACCTTAATAATACTCAGCTCATGTCACCAAACTTTCTGAACGAGCTACATGTTGAGAACTCTCTCAACATGGAAATCAGAGCAGGCACCTGGCAAGTTCAGATCATCACTTGGACACTGGGCACCATCATCTTAATGTATACTGAATGGATACCAATCACACAAACCCATGTACATGAACACTGGCATCCAACTTGTGCTAGCCTCTAGGAACCCTTATGGCACATCTCTGATCCACCTGAATACTTTTTCTTATACTCCAATGCTGCACCTTGAGTGTAATGCTATAGCAAGGATATTGTGTGATCAGGGACATGCACCTAACTCAGGGACTTCTTTATCATAGCACTCACTCAGTACCCACTTGGATACTCACAGCATCCCTGCCCTGCCTGATTGCACTCTGTCCCCTCCCCCAGAGATACTAGACTTGTACTACTTCTGTCTCCCTGCTCAGACCAGTTGACATAGTCTAGTATCATGGTCTCCTCTGCTGGTCCTGAGATGGTGAATGTCCTGTGGCAACAACACCCCATCCAGCAAGTCTTCCAGGTTCCTGCCCTCATAGTGGAACAATTTCCCTGTGTTTGCTCAGTCTGGTGCAAATATCAGAAACTGTGCAGGGCCGCTTTTAAAGATGGCTTTCGCAAAAGTGATATCAGTCTTGCGACGGATATCCAAAAAGTGGCAAGTTCTGGGGACAACTCGTGGTAAGATGGGACAAGAATTGATAGGAGGGACTCCATACGGGTGAGGCAAGCAGTTAATGTGGTGAATTTGGTACCAGGACTCACAGTGAGAATCCTTGCAAAAAAAAGTAACACAATTCGCACTTTGCCAAAAACTGCAAGATTTAGCTTAATGTCTCTAACATTGCAAAATACAAGAAGCAGCGCATTGGAGAAAACGTGCTTATAGGATGTTTCATCCTGTGAAATTGTTTGAAGGTGCTTCACAGATATTCATTCTTTTGTTGAAGTTTACTATTGAATGAGAGGAACAGTCATTTAATAGAGATGAGATTGTTAAATAATCTGGAAACCAATGAGTCGGACAGAATGCCAGGCCACTCAGGTACTACATTACAATTAGGGCTTCATCACCCAGACTTGCAACATTGACCTGTACTGACTGCATGATGGAGCGCAAAACTGTTAACACCTCAAGGCAATTGACATCTGTTAGTTGTGCCCTCTGGCTGTCGACAAAGGAGAGGGGAGCTCAGGAAAACAAGGCTGGAACAATTACAGCAGATTCACTAGTTCCTTGCTGTCACGTTGATGGATCGTAAACAGATGGTGGGAGATCCTATTCTTACCAGCAGAAAGAGGATGAAAGGGAGGTTAATGCCAGGAACCACGATCCTAGGGCACGTTTTGTTCTTTGATGGGATGTGTGCATCATTGGCTCGGCCAGCATTTATTGGCAATCCCAAGTTGCCATGGAGAAGGTGGTGGTAAAGTGCTTTCTAGAACTGCTGCACTTCATTTGGTGTAGGTGGACCCACAAAGCCTTTGGGTAGGGAGTTTCTGAACTTTGACCCAGCAACGTTGAAGGAACAGTGATCTATTTCCAATTCAGGATAGTGTGTGGCTTGGAGGGGAACTTGCAGATAGTGGTGTTCCAATGCAGCTGCTGCCCCTGTCCTTCACGATGGGTGATTCATAGTCATAGAGATGTACAGCATGGACACTGACCCTTGGTCCAACTCGTTCCATGCCAACCAGATATCACAACCCTATCTGGTCCCATCTGCCAGCACCCTCCAGACCCTTCCTATTCATATACACACCCAGATGCCTTTTAAATGTTGCAATTGTACCAGCCTCCATCACTTCCTCTGGCAGCCCATTCCACACACGCACCACCCTCTGCATGAAAAGGTTGCCCCTTAGGTCTCTTTAAAATCTTTCCCCTCTCACCCTAAACCTATGCCCTCTAGTTCTGGAGTCCTCCATCCCTGGGAAAAGACCTTGTCTATTTACCCTATCCATGCCCCTCATGACTTTATAAACGTCTCCCCTCAGCCTCTGACACTCCAGGGAAAACAGCCCCAGCCTTGTCAACCTCTCCCTATAGCTCAAATCCTCCAACCCTGACATCCTTGTAAATATTTTCTGAACCCTTTCAAGTTTCACAACATCCTTCTGATAGGAAGACCAGAATCACACGCAATATTCCAACAGTGGCCTAACCAATGTCCTGTATAGCCACAACATGACCTCCCAACTCCTGTACTCAATATTCTGACCAATAAAGGAAAGCATAACAAACACCTTCTTCACTATGCTATCTACCTGCTACTCCACTTTCAAGGAGCTACGAACCTGCACTCCAAGGTCTCTTTGTTCAGCAACACTCCCTAGAACCTAACCATTAAATGTTTAAGTCCTGCTAAGATTTGCTTTCCCAAAATACAGCACCTTAATTTAAACTCCATCTGCTACTCCTGTGGGTTTTGAAGGTGTTGTCAAAGGTGTTGGTGGGTTGCTGCTGGAAGTGACACTCTCTTCTGTTCTGCCCATAGCTTCAGCCAAACTCCATGTCACTTGCCTACACTCAATGTACACTTTATTTCCTTGCCCTCCAAATTCACACACCTTTGAATTTCTGGGCCACTAATGTATTTCTGGTTGAGGTGGGATTGTTGGGCAAGCAATCTTGCTAGGTCTTCACTGCCTATTTCAACAGGCAGACAAGAGAAAGCAACATACTGCGGATGGATATCTGGAAGAAAAATTGAAAATCATGGAAATGTTCAGCAGATCTGCCAGCATCTGCAGGAAGAGAAACAGAGTTAGGAGATAGTGAGGACTGCAGATGCTAGAGACTCAGAATTGATAAAGTGTGGTGCTGGAAAAAGCACAGCAGGTCAGGCAGCATCTGAGGAGCAGGAGAGTTAAGGGTCCTACCTGTAAGGTCGACTCTCCTGCTCCTCGAATGCTGCCTGACCTGCTGTGCATTTTCCAGCACCACACTTTATCGAGAGAAACAGAGTTAATATTTTCGGTCTGCGACATTAACTGTTTGCTGTGTTTCTTGTAGGAATGTCTACCTTTAAGGGTTTGCCCTTCTTTTCTCTGATGGGATTTCAATTGGTCTTTTCCACATTGCTCCCTCTCTCTTGTGTCTGATCAGATTTCCACCAAAAACTCTCTCGCTGCCACGTTAGCAACTACCTCCAGCTTCAACATATTCTGTGTGCATTCTGACTGAGATTAGAAGCCTCATGTCTTGGATCCACCCAACATTAGAGAACAGAGTTTTAACTAAAGGTCATGGATCTGACCCATTGACAGTTCCTGTCTCCACAGACGCTTGGTGCTTCCAGTAATTTTAATTCAGGCAGAACAGATGTCCAGTAATGAAGGAAAAAAGTAAAAGATATTTTGCTCAGCTCCACAATTCCCTACAGTATTATTGTCTGTCTGGTCCAATGTCAGATGAGCCCAATGCTATTTGATAAGTGCAAGCTTTTGCTCAATGACCTGCATGTGCCTTGGAGGTGGCCACTTTAAATTTAGGCTGGGTCAGGATCACAACTATAAACAGGAGGAGTGGGTTTAACGATGTTTATTGTGCTGTCAAGAGCGAATTTACAAGAAAATGCCTTACATTTAAAAAAAAGTAAACAAGCCAACTGCGGAACTGCAGTGCACTCCAAGTGCCACATACGCATCTATTTGAGAAATATTTTGCATTATCTTACATTAGCACAACAGTAACCAAAGTACAAGAGTGAAATGGATACAGTACGTAGTGGACAGCAATCTTTCTTCCCCTCATTTTTTTTTAAAAAAGCATCTTACCCCATATGTCCTGCATTCTGTTAGTTCTTTTTTATGACACCTCCAAAATTCAACCACAATCACAAAAATAAGAAACAAGTAGTGAAATAATACCTGTTTTAAAAAAAACTCAACATAATTTTTTTGGTTGGGAAAAAAATAAACAATTGGTCTTGATCATACAGGAAGAATTCTATTCCCATATACAAGTGGGGAGAGTTAGGGATGGGATGGCAGGGGAGACTAAGTTGGGGTGGGGTGTAGAGACAGCAAAGAAAACAAGTTTCAAGAGATAACCATCACTGTGTGGGAACAATGAAACAGTCACGTAGACAGGAAAAAATCTCGACCCTTAATTAAACCAGATCACCTTTCTTTTTCCTTCCGTACAAATAGCGCAAAAAGAACTGTACATCTTGCGATGTTCTAACTTTTCATTAATCTTCAGATTAATAAATTAGGTCAAACAATAAATTAGATTTTTTTTCAGCTTCAAGTTCAGCAAGCTCCGACCCCAAGTATCTACAACAATACTTGAGAATTCCACTACGAAACACAAGTACAAATGTTTTCACATTAAAGCAAACTGGGAAATGGTTTTCTCATGAAAGCACTTTATAAAGGTATTACACAAAAAAGGGCTAATTAGTACAAAAAGTGCCAAGACCTGTCTTTTGTTTTTAATACATTTAGTAAGTTATAACCACGAATAGGCATACTACAAAAAAAAAGTCCAGCTTATCAATGCAAACATTCCAGTAGTTCTTTTGTTAGTAACTTTTCAGTACCAGGAACCATGTCAATTATTTTGTCTCTCTCTCCCCCTCAACGTATGTTTGTGATGCCTTTCAATGCCATCTGGAGCTCTTCACAATTACCCATAATACATACTTCAATAGAGGAAATAAATCATGTTCGCCCAAAATGGACAGCCTCCATTTGCATAGCACCTTTAAGTTGGGGGTAAAATGTAAGTACCCCCGTGGTGCCTCATAGGAAAGCAGTGGGACAATAGTTGAAAGGAAGGGATATTGGAATGAGTGACTAAAGGTTTGGCCAAAGAGGTAGGTTTCAAGAAGTGTTTCATGGGGAGAAGTGAGAGGTGGTATGGGTAATGTAGCTGAAGGCTATTCTGGGGACAAAGGATGAGGTGGCCAGAGGATAATGGCCAGAGTTGGAGATGTCCAACTTCTGATGGGACACGTTGAGGTTTGGGCTCCCTGGACCTCGTGTTAATGTTTTCTTTGCACAATGGCCCTTTAATTAGTGTGTGCAGGAAGAGAGGGTGGTCTTCCCACTACCCCCTTCTCCAGGAATGAAGCTCCGCTGCATTGACCAACATCTCTGTCCACTGGCAATGCCAAGCAGGAGTGCTGAGCACTCATGGGTGCTGCAGGAAAGGCAGGAGGTGACAGTCAGCGATGGATCTGAATATTCCAGTGGCTCTGAGATTACTCTTGGGCCAGCAGGCTGACAGATCCCAGCAATGGGTGGCGGGTAGTGTGTCTGACTGGTTAGTGCAGAAGAAGGCGCACTCTGATAGACACAGGGCACCTTGACACAGGCTCCTCAATTCTATCAGCCAGCAGTGTGTGGGGTTTATCTCCCAGTCTCCATGTTGGGTGCAGCTCTCCTGCCACTCATTACATCAAGTGCTGTTGAGGAAGGTAGGGGAGGGGGAGGCCTTTAATGTGGCATTAAACGCCCACTTAAGGCCTTCGATTGGTACAATCATGGGCTACACACTCAATCCCACCTCCATTCCTGCTCTTCCCTGTAATCTTGCTTGGAGCAGGGTTGGATAGACAGACAGCAGGAAAATGCTGGCTCACCTTCTCCTGGCTCCGCCTGTCCTACAATCCCATTGGTGAGTGGCCTGTAGCATTCAGCGCCATGGAACTGGGAGGGGGGTGTGTGGGGATGGGTAGTGGTAGATGGAGGGTGACAACACATTCTGGGACCTCTCAGAGAAAAGGGAAGTTTGAGATGGGGTGACAGCTATTAAGGACAGTAGGGTAGGGAGGGTAGTTCAAGGGTGTTCATGCTTTTCAGGGAAGTGATGTCCAAGGATGAGAGAGGGAACCACTTACAACACATGCTGTTGTGCATGTTAGGTAGAGAAGCTGTTTCACAGGAACTGGATCGACACAGGATGTGTTAGCTCTCAGGGACAAGGTGAGGTCAGATATGGCTGAACAAGAACCAAAGTGAAAGACATGAGTTCAGGACAAGGGCAGTGTGAAGTGAAGGAATAACTATACTTTTATTCTAAGAACAACTCCTGGGCATGTTACACGGTAGCAATCACAAGGTACTGGGAGTTGGGTGTGCAGGGTTCCAGAAGATGGCCTGTCTTACCATCCCTTGTGTATCGAGTTATGTCTAACAGCCTGTTATTGTTCACTCACTCGAGTCAGACTTCATCATCCTTCAGGTGAGAGCGTTGGGGGGGGGGGGGAGGCATTCCCTCAGCTTGGTGGACAAGGGAGAGGACCACGTAGCAGACACAACTCAACAAAAGAGCTCCACTATACTGACACAGCCCATGAGCTCTTTTGTGTTTGTTAGAGGTGGGTTTGGAGTGGCTTAAGAGGTCAGTGGTTCATGGAGAAAATAATCCAGAGTTCCCTTTGGAGGAAAATATTTTGTTTTCAGTCAATTGTGGAGCTGTGATCAGTTTTGACAAAGAACAGGGTCGATTACACTTTGTGTAGTTCAGTCGGATCCAGTGATTAACAGCTTAAACCGCAATGAGGGGTAAATAGGTAAAAGTCTGTGCCTCTTGAATTTGAGGGAGTGATGATAGACACCATCCCAGGGAGGGAAAAGAGGGAGGATTTTACTCAGAGGGGAGGAGATGATTTAATAAACAGCTGTGAACGGAGGCCCAAGGCTGAACTGTTGAGGCTGCAAGTTTACCGAGGTGGATGTAAAATGACACAGAGGTAGGAGAGGAATGTGATCGGTGGTGGGGAGCAATAGTAGAGATGACAGGCGGTGTGAGGGGGTGAACATTGAAATCACTGGTGAGAAATCCAATCTCTCTTGTCTAAGGAAGGACTTCTGAACTACATACTGATCAGGCAGTGGCAAGGCCACCCGAGCTTTACCCTACACTCAAGACCCAGGTTTGGAAGGTTTAAGGTGGAAGGATTTGAATATACTACCAGCCTAATTAAATACTATCCCCACCTCTCTCCCAGGTTTGCCAACTACATGGGGAGAAGACTCTGTGTACTAAGCACAGGTTCCCTTGTCTCTAGGAACACATAAAACGACAACAGGAGGATGTGGAATGATGCTGAAAATGTGTTGCTGGAAAAGCACAGCAGGTCAGGCAGCATCCAAGGAACAGGAGAATCGACGTTTCGGGCATAAGCCCTTCTTCAGGAATGGTGCCCTTCATTGGCCACCAACTGCAGCTTGGCTTGGCTTGGCTGTCTGATACCTGTTCCTGCTCGCTGTAACGTGGGAGACAGGTTGGAATGAATGGGCAGGCCAGCTGTCCATTTTACAATCTCCCCTACACATCAGCCCCCTGGGCCCTGCCTTTAAATATGGTAGGGAGGGCTGCGGGAGGGGGCGCGGGGGGAGGAGTACAATTCACCCTTTTGTTTCTCTCCACGAACACCAGCATCATCCTGCAAAGTTTGTCTGGCGTCTTCTGTTCTTAGTTCAGACTTCCAGCAGCATCTGTGGTGTTCTGGTCTCCGATAAGACTGAGCCCAATCCTGTTCTCGCTGGTAGGTGTGCCGTGAGGGAGCAGGGACACTGGCCGAATCATTCCCTCCTGAAGCTGGGAGGCGTGAGGCCATTCACTGGCTCCCTTACCGATGCCCTAGCTGACAGGGGTTGCTTTCAGCATGGCCTGGGAATTGCGACTGGGACCTCCTTGTCCTGTGAGTTAAGCTCTGCACCGGACGTTGAGTTTTATTCACTCTGCCACTGGGGACACTTCTGTTATTGTATTTTACAAATAGAGAGCCTGGTGCATTCAGGGAAGAGAAAAAAAAACTGCCTGTCAAAACTTCTGCAAGAAGGGGGAGAAAAAAGACAAAACAAGTACAAAGCACACTGTTTATAATAGGAACCAAAAAAGAAATGCTGCCCAGTGCATAATATCCTTATGGTTAAATTGCAACAGGAATCAAACAACAGACTAACACAATAAGCTGTACAAGTTAATCAACGACATAGTAGCTGGATAAAAGAAAGACTAACTTTTAAGTGGGGGAGAAAAAATTCAGGATCGGCAAGCATTGGTACTGTATTATGGATAACTGTGAGACCCATTTTGCGATCTTTAAAGCCCTTCAGAGGCTGAAATCAGAAGTAGCAAGAGCAGTGCTGAAGCCGTCAGCAAAAAGGCACAAAATCTTAGGTAAAATGAGATGCTCTTTCCTTTTGGGAGTCCTGTGAGCCATCAAGCACTAAAATGGAATGACTGTTTAGCTAATTTTTTTTTAAACTGGATAAAATCTCTCTAGGATATAAATACATTAAACAGGAAAACATAGAAAATTATATATATGTACAAATACTTTTGTTTTAGCATAATATATATTAACATAAATATTCCTATAATGCTAATGTTTCACAAAGCATAATCTCCTTTTTCTGAGCTTCAAAAAAGGTGCTTGAGTAATATATAATTACGAAGCTTCCTACCACGGAAGCAGTCTCTAGTCTGCATACCAGTAAGTACAAAACCCAGTCTCTTTTTCTCATTCAATATCGAGCAGGAACTTTGTCCAACAAAGTTTCTTCTATTGTCCACCTTCCGAAACTCTTAGGAAGCCACCAGAGAGGCTGGTGGTTTTCAGGGAAAAGCCTGCTGTGGTTGTCCTCATCTCTGGTAGTATCTTTACATGATCCAGTGCTAATATCATACAAAACAAAAAAAAAGGAAGTTTAGGCCGCAGCCTCGCGCTATCCTTGCCAACCAACTGGCCATTAAAAAGCAGCACACATATACTTTAAGATGGCCTCAGTCAACCCACCCTTAACATCTGCCATGCTCTTAAAAACAACAACAGCAACAAAAACCAAAAACAAAAATCCATGTTATCTTTTTGAGTTTCTATGTGTACAGAAAACATTGTCTCTATGGTAGGCCTGGGACCATGCTGACACTCTTATGTAGTTTGTACTTGTGGCACACTCTAGGACGTTCATGCCAAGGGCTCTTTCTCTCTAGTTTTCGGTGGGTTAGGCTTTGTCATTAATGGGTACAGAGAGCGAGAAAACTTAAGGAGTCTACAAACTTGGAAAGTTGCTGTTTGGTAGTCAACCTGAAAGGATTCTTCTTCCACATAATGTCCTTCACCTCTCTACAGCTATATATTACATGCAGATAAACCCATAGTAACTTTAACTTTGGTGCTAAAGTGTTCTAGAAAACACTTGGTCAAATATCACAAGGAAAAGCGGGAATGATTCTTTTTCTCTCTCTGGCACACTGTAGGAGTGAAACGGAGCCCATCCTGATAAAGTCTCAGAGCTGTACATGAATTCACAAACCCAATACAGTCCATTAAGCAAGTGCACAATTGTAGCTGGTTTTTTTTGTGATTTTTTTTTGTTTTTTTTGTAGCGGGTAAAGAAAAAGTCTTTCTGCATAGAGAGGTGTCTCACACCGTTTGATAGAAGCTGTCCACTTGTAAATTGTTTTGCTTTGTGTTTGGCATGCTGTAGAAGCCACTGTGTCTGGAATCTGGGTCTGCCATTCTCAGCATCCTCTGGGAGCTGTCCACCTGAACCATGGTTCCTTTCTTACAGTCCACGTACACCAACTGGTTGTTCAGACACGAGGGCTGTTAGAGGGAGAAACAAGACTTAGTTGGAGTCATTTTCAATTTCTCAAATGTAACACCAGGTGCACCAACTTGTTTATGTGCTGACAATTTTCCATTTCTCTCTGGTTGCTGCTCACAAGCACATTCATCCTGCGACAATTCCTTACCATGATCCTCTCCTGAGAATGCTGGGGAATGGCTCTGCACACACTGAAAAAATATCCACTCACTTCTGTTCCCAAGCAGTGATGGCTGACGCTTGGGGGATAGAGTGGGAGTGGTCAAAGTCTTGAAAATCACAATCCTGCCTCTTACCCTGTCCATTCCACCTTTAACCGGGAGCTGGGAACATGGATGAAGAGCCAGCCCATTCTAAGGCAAGGATTGGGATTCTGGGTTGGCTCCTTAAGTATTTAAGTGGTTGTGAGTTTTTTAAATGGTGGAGGGCCAGCTATGTATAGCTGAGGGATTCTAGCTTCATGAGCTAAGAATGCCTGCTTGGATCAGCCCTGCCATTGGACACCCCATACCGACTTCAGACCAGCTCCCCATTGAGGTTTTGCTCGCTATCCTTTCCCAGGGTCAGTGCTTGGCCTTTGGACAGTGGAACCAGTGGATCCAGTCACACATACCTCGACCTCTGATCCTTTCACACATTACCCACAATGCCTCTCCTCTGAGTCGTCTGATGAGTTTAAATCCTGTCCCCATAATCTATTCTACTGTTGGGATGCCAGAGCCGAATTTGACACCACACACACACACACACACACACACACACACACACACACACACACACACACACACACACACACACACACACACACACACACACACACACACACACACACACACACACACACACACACACACACACACACAACTGCTGTGTTGCCATCCCTACGCCCAGGAATACAGGCACTGCTCCATTTCAGATCCATGATCTGTGCAAAGGCTACACTTGATTCTGGAGTCTCCTTGTGATGAATGTGTCATCGGGGCACTTGGTGCACAGCACGGAGAAGGAAGTGAGCCAGACTTCAAATGGCAGGCTCCATCTAAAGAGAAAGAGGTGACACAGCAAAGGAAGTGGATTGCCGTTTCAATGTCACATTCACATTGCCCAATTCTGTGAAAGGAATTATTGGCAACTTTGGAGCTTAGTTTGAGAATGGATCTAAGCTCCCGAGCCAAGAAGCAAAGCTGAAGTAAATCTGGAGGCACAATTTGGTCTGGACTGAAACAGGGTGTTATCAGATTGGCTGCCTGTTACACTCAGTTTCACTGCAGTCAATTACCACAAGCGAGTGACTCATTAAAATGTTACATTTCAGGCTTCAGATTAATGACTTGCAGTGTTTATCTTTTCCTCACAGACCAGTTTGTAGCTGTAACAAACACAACTAATATGACGTTTTGAAATATGATGCCTACATTATGGCATTGATCTCTTACATACATTTTCATAGTTAAAAATCACACAACACCAGGTTATAGTCCAACAGGTTTAATTGGAAGCACACTAGCTTTCGGAGCGACGCTCCTTCATCAGGTGATAATGGAGGGTTCAATCCTAACACAGAATTTATAGCAAGAATTTATAGTGTGATGTAACTGAAATTATACATTGAAGAATTGATTGTCTATTAAGCCTTTCATCTGTTAGAATACAGTGATAGTTTCACTTCTTTCATGTGTAAATCACAAAACCTTTTTTTTAAAAAGTTGCATTCTCGGGTTGGCTGTTAACAGTGGTGATAGCTAGACAATACGTTGAAGGTGTTAGCCCCCTGTGTTCTCTGTCTATGCCATGATGATACATTTTCATCACTTTTATTATTCTTTAAGAACCAACTTGGTCATATCAAAACCGGATCTTTCTGTTTCTCACTCTTTTTAATGTATTACCATCTTTTTGATATGTGATCCACGTTTTAGCGCACACTGTAGTGGTTCAGTACCACCTTCTTAAGGCCAGTTAGGGATGGAACAATGAATGCAATTTTCTTTCCACAAAGCATCATCATATGGAATGAATGAGCTCTTTGATGCTGTGGATCTCCTATTTTCTCATTCTTTTCCTCTTGTTGACTCAGATTTCTTTAAGTTGCACAGTTCTGTGCAGGTAAGTATGAAGGAAGGTTTTTGTAGTGTGGCCAATTTAGTAAATGTTGTAATTTAGTTCAATCTCTTTTCGTTTTATTCATTCATGAGACACAGGCATCACTGGCTAGGTCAGCATTTACTGCCCATCCCTAAATGTCCAGAGGGCAGTTAAGGTCATATTGCTATGTGGGTCTGGAGTCACAGTTCGGCCAGACTGGGTAAGAATGTCAGATTTCCTTCCCTGAAGGCCATTAGTCAACCAGATGGATTTTTATGACAATTGACAGTGGTTACAATGATCATCATTAGACTAGCTTTAAAATTAATCTAAATTTCACCATCTGCCATGGTGGGACATGAATCCATGTCCTCAGAATATTAGCCTGGGTTAGTGGGTAGCAAGTTCGGCAAATTACCACTACACCACCACCTCCCATTGTCTTTTGACAAGGAACCACCTTTTACTATCAACAATGTGCATTTCAACAGGACCTTGATGCAGTAAAAAGAAAATGATGCTTCACAGGGACAAAAAGGATTCCTATCAGCTGCCGAAGAATTGGGAGGTTTAAAAAGTGAACCCAAGAGTAGGGCAAAGGGGCAGGACCAAAGAATATTGGCGAGAACAGTAAGTCAGAGGACATTGGCTGGGACAGGGCCATTGATGGGCCTAACGGCAAAGATAAAGGAGAAAAAAGAATCCGTCTTCAACTTTGCCTTAAAGTGTGGTGGAAGCAGATTCAATCGTGACTTTCAAGAGGGCTGTGTGGGAGAGTGAATGGGGAGTCAGACCAATTTATGTAACTCTTTCAAAAAGTCATGCAAAGCACAAAGGAGTTGATGATCTCCTGTTCTGGCATTATGATTCCCCAACCGGCAAACAGGAAAGCGCAGAGAGAGATGGGGAGGTGGGATTTCTGTTCCAGTGTACAGGGTGGGGGAATAAAGGGAGGAAACAGGATATTTCCCATATGGGTGGTGTGTCTATCCTCTCCACTCTTCACAGTCCAGGCTCACGGCCAGCTCCTGGAACCTCGACTGGGTCAGGAACAGCTATCTGCTGGCAAGGCAGCTTGTTAACTCAATCTAAGGATTAATTAAAACAGGTGACCTGAAGGTGACTGAGTGTCCTATTGAGCCCCTCAGCTTCAAGAGCATTAACTGGAGGAAAAGTGTCTCCTGAGCCACTCGCTGGCCAGTCCTGGGAAGGTTGCTGCTGAGTGATGTTCCTGATGGTACGGAGTGGAGACTTGTGATTGATCCTGACACTGGGGTCCTGAGCCCAAACAGAAAATGCTGTCCCCAGTGCGAGAAACTTGGCATTCTTGTCAGGTACTCGTCCTGTGGTTGGTGAGGAGAGTGCTGGAGAAGTTGATTCTTGCCTTGTTGGAAGAGTGGATCAGGAGCTCAGCTGTAATGGAAGGTAAGTGCGTAGCAGAGACAGCCACAGCTGTGCTGATGTGAAAAAGCAGTTTTTGTACTGGATATAAGAGGGGGTTGAAGCTCATCCCAGGACTGAATAGGATGCTGGAGTCATGTGCTAACAGACTGAACCTAAATTGGGAACTGGGAGGGAGGATGAATGCCTCAAGTACAGAAGGCTTGGTGGGAAAGGATTTATCTCCTTAATGAGCCTTCTAATTACACAGCAAATTACTTTTACTTTCAGAAATTCTCACAGGTACCATTCACTTTAATTCTTGTTCATTATTAAAGATTAACTATTCCCTCATTAAAGTCTCAGATTCTCTTAGAGTATATTCCAATAAGTCCTAGGCCACAGTGCTAATAAATAGCCAACTTGCAAGAAGCCACATATGGCCTCGCTGCCTGAGAACAGCTGACTCAATCCAGTCCAGGGTCTGAACCTGACAAATTCTTACTGGTAGATTTCAGTGACATGCACTACGCTTACCAATGATAAGGCAGCAATTCAGACCATTCAGAACTGTAAGGATCATCGGGGAGCCTGAGCCTAGGTGTACCCAGGGCTGCTCCTAATGTTTGCAGTAAACCATTGGGGAATAAGGACTTCCAGTTATACAGCACTCTTCACCACTATCGGACGTCTTGAGGTGCTTTGCAGTCACCTGGGTAGTCCTGAAGTGTAGTCACTATCATAGTTAAATGTGTACTCTGCAAACTCCCACAAACAGCTATCTGGTGATGAGCCAGCAGTCTGTTTTTTGATAAATATTGGCCGGGATTCTGGGCATAACACTTCAAAAAAGAACAATGGGACTGTTGACATCATCCCAACATGGGGCCTTGGTTTAACATTTCATGTCAAAGGCAGCAGCTTCAATAGTGCGATACTCTCTGACCAATGCACTGGAGTGTCAGCTGGGATTTGTTTCTGCTCTAAACTACAATTACCACATCAGGTTTGAGATCCAGCACCCGTCTCCTTTTGTAACCAAGAACTAAGAAGCTGCACACATCCTTCCTCTTCTCCCAGCTACTTATTATGAGCTTTCTTTAAATAGTGAATTGCCAAGTGCATTTGAGTAATTGCCACTGAAAAGCAATGGAGCTGAATTAACAATAGGAAAGATGCAGTAATTAACCTAGAGTAATTCAGCAACCCCTTGAGTTAATTCAGTTCTCTCTCTCAATGCTTGGCTCAATAACACTTCCTAGTCAATTATTCCAAAGTCATCTGTGTGTTCTGTTCGCAGTATAAATATTCCATTAATAAAAAAATTAACAAGTGGGATGTTAAAGGAGAGGGTAATAAATGCAGATCTAACAGATCTTTTCAAATGAATGACCCATTAAATGTTGGGAGCTACACACTAGAACTTGAGGTGGTTCAAAGGGCTTTATTTTGTTTCAAAATCTTGAATGAGTATGTTTATAACAAGTTTACAAATTATACCACAGTGTATTACTAATTTGGTCCATTTACTAATCTATACTGGAAGAGCTACTTTCTGAATAACCTGCTGACGACTGGCCCAGTTGGCTGAAGACTGAATTTGGAATATACTGTCAGATCAGAGGCACATTTATTGAGATATTTCTCATTTGACAATTAATCCGTACTGGCTTCCTCCTCTTTTGAAAATGCAGTTTCCCCCACTGGGGAAGGATTCCAAGAGCACCAATTAACTTGCAAAAACTTGCCCATTATTCACTGATGAGCTTCCTCTCTGGTCCTGTAAGGGCACTGTAGCTGACCCTGATTCCATGCTTACCTTCTGTGAACACATGCATACAATTCCTTTTTGCTCTTTGGATGTGAACTGCACTGGCAAAGTCATTTATTTTCTATCCTTAATTAAAGTCACAGAGCTGTACAGTATGGAAACAGATCCTTTGGTCCAACTCATCCATTTCAACCAGATATCCTAAATTAATCTAGTCCCATTTACCAGCATTTAGCCCATATCTATTTAAACCCTTCCGATTCATATACCCATCCAGATGCCTTTTAAATGTTGTAATTGTACCAGCCTCCACAACTTCTTCTGGCAGCTCATTCCATACATGCACCATCCTCTACATGAAAACGTTGTCCCTGAGGTTCCTTCCAAATCTTTCCGCTCGCACCTTAACCTTATGTCCTTGAGCTTTGGACTCCCCTATTCTGGGGAAAAGACCTTGACTGTCACCTTATCCATGCCCTTCATGATTTTTTTAAACTTCTGAAAGGTCACCCTCAGCCTCTGACCCTCCAGGAAAATAGCCCTAACCTTTACAGGGCGGCATGGTGGCTCAGTGGTTAGCACTGCTGCCTCACAGCACCAGGGTCCCAGGTTCAATTGCAGCCTGAGGTGACTGTCTGTGTGGAGTTTACACCATTCTCCGGGTGCTCTGGTTTCCTCCCACAGTCCAAAGATGTGCAGGTCAGGTGAATTGGCCATGCTAAATTGCCCATAGTGTTAGGTGTATTGGTCAGAAGGAAATGAGTCTGGGTGGGCTACTCTTCATTGGTGTGGATTGGTTGGGCCAAAGGGCCTGTTTCCACACAGTAGGGAATCAAATCTAATCTAATCAGCTTTGCCTTTGTGTGCAGTAGTTTGATACAACTCAGTGATAGATTATGTGGGTAGTTAAGAATCAACATGTAGGCTGGGCTCACTAAGGTTTTCTGAATGGTAATAGTGAATCCGATGCATTTTTATGACAATGTGGACATTTCATGATTATCAACCTCAAACCTCACACACTTTCCTTAACCAGTTATACAGGAGTATACTCAGAAAGAGGGACAACATACCTTTGTAGGAGCTCTGTAACAGGGCACTGGGATCCACTGCTTCTTCTGGTTGACGAGCAGCAGAGCTATGACTAGGATAAGAGCAATCATGATGGGCAGTGCTACCCAAGCCACTGAGTGTATGGCAGAGTCTTCATTGTACCGAGGATAGTCTCCACCTATTGTGTTTACATGGAGATTCTCTGTTGGAGATGAAGAAAAAAGACAAAGTCTAATGTTAGCAGAGGTGGGGGGGGGGGGAGTTACACTGAGGCAATGACCATTCAACGTGGTAGCCTTTTGGGTGGGTGGGGGCACACATTTTCAGTACCACCAAGATATTTATTCTTTTCATGGGAGATAGCATCACTGGCAAAGTCAGTACTCTTTGCCCATCTCCAAGTATCCTTGCTAAGCCATTTAGAAGTCAGACGTTTTGCTGTGTGGGTGTGGAGTCACACACAGATCAGCAGATTTCCTTCCCGTGAGGGCAAAGTGAGCCAGATGGGTTTTAAAACAACAATTAGCAGTGACTATGTGATCGCCATTAGGTTAGCCTTTGAATCCAGACTTTTACTGAATTCAAGTGTCACCGTCTGCCATGGTGGGACTTGAAGCTACAACCCCAGGACATTTGCCTCGGGTTCTGGATTACCGGATCGGTGATGGACCATCACAAACTGGAGACCACAAACCCGCCCACTGCTGCTGAGCTGTTTTGCTGAGATAGAGCATTCAAATTTGTACACAGAAACTGAGATGAGAAGATGCCTGTTCAGTTCCGGTTTCAGTATTGCAAAAAAGCTATAGATGTGGAGTCACTGTGTCGGTTCAGAAAAAGATGTAGAAGGCTGATTCCAGGACAGGAAAAGGTTGTACAGGTGACAGCTCTTTTCTCTAGAAAAGACATGGCTAAGAGTTGACATGTTACAGGTCTTTAAGATGACAAAGGGGTTCCATGGGTTAGATGTGGGGAAACTATTTCCATTTGTGGGGAGACCAGAACTAGGGGTGATAAATACAAGATAATCGCCAATAAATCCAATTGGGAGTTCAGGAGATATTTCTCTATCAACAGACTGTAGGAGGTGTTACCTCACGGAGAAGAAGTAGAAATAAAATTAAGGTAAATTAATATTTTTAAACACTCTTTCCTGGGATGTGGGCTTTACTGACAAAGCCAGCTTTTGCTGTCCAACTCATTGCCCTTGAACTGACTGGATTGCTCGGTCATTTCAGAGGGTCTGGAGTCACATGGGGGCCAGACCAGGTAACAGCTTTCCTTCCCCCACAGGATATGAGTCAACTGGTTTGGGTTTTTACAACAGCTGAAAATGGATAGCTTCATGGTCAGTATTACCAAAACCAGCTTTTATTTTCACATTCTTATTCAACTTAATTTAAACAACAGCAGTTACCACAGTGGGTTTTGACCCAGAGCATAACCCATAGTGAAATAACCACTATACCACATCCTCCCCCGTATGACCAGGAGCAGGAGGTTGACCCCCTATAGCCCACACAATCATTCAAGTTGATTATGTGAGCTGACTTAGCCCCAAATTTACATTCCACATATTTACATACACGAGAAGAAGTGAATAAGATTTGCTGATCGGGTGAATGAGGTAATATGACACACTTGAAAGCAGTGGGAAAGCAGACAGGGTGTATACAATCTGCCGTCACCTTTTACACATTCCAGCCCAAACTGAACAGTCTGGAAGGTGTCAAGGGAACAATAGATTTAATAAATGAATAAATCTTTTATCTGTTGAGCAACAGGAACTATAAAAGGTGGAGATGCCAGCTATCACAAGAATGCCTGCATTAATCTCAGTAAAGGCTGCTGACTCACGATTTACAAAGTTCATAGCAGTACAATGCTTCGTGTCTTCCGCAGGCCTATCTCCTGGGAACTGCTGACGAACAATCCTTGAATGATAAAGGGCACTGAATGACTAGTTTACTGAGCAGGCCACGATTCTAGGATTCTCTCTGACGCTGGTGAATTTTACAGGCTACCTCACAAGACAAATAAATGCAGCACTGCTTTACAAATAATTACCCACATTAACAATATCTCATCGAGAGCTGAAGCAGATGCTTTCGGATGGAATGATTTTCAAAATCTTTGAGATCACAGCACCTCAATAAACATGTTTCATGCTCAATGATTAACCCTCTCCTGCGACTGATCAGGTGTACCCGAGAACTCTGTGGGAAGCTAGAGAAGTGATTGCTGGGCCTCTTGCTGAGATATTTGTATCATCGATAGTCACAGGTGAGGTGCCGGAAGACTGGAGGTTGGCAAACATGGTGCCACTATTTAAGAAGGGCGGTAAAGATAAGTCAGGGCAAGTTGTTGAAGGGAATCCTGAGGGACAGGATGTACATGTATTTGGAAAGGCAAGGACTGATTCAGGATAGTCAACATGGCTTTGTGCGTGGGAAATCATGTCTCACAAACTTGATAGACTTTTTTTGAAGAAGTAACAAAGAAGATTGATGAGGGCAGAGCAGTAGATGTGATCTACATGGACTTCAGTAAGGCGTTCGACAAGGTTCCCCATGGGAGACTGATTTGCAAGGTTAGATCTCATGGAATACAGGGAGAACTAGCCATTTGGATACAGAACTGGCTCAAAGGTAGAAGACAGAGGGTGGTGGTGGAGGGTTGTTTTTCAGACTGGAGGCCTGTGACCAGTGGAGTGCCACAAGGAACGGTGCTGGGCCCTCTACTTTTTGTCACTTACATAAATGATTTGGATGCAAGCATAAGAGGTACAGTTAGTAAGTTTGCAGATGACACCAAAATTGGAGGTGTAGTGGACAGCGAAGAGGGTTACCTCAGATTACAACAGGATCTTGACCAGATGAGCCAGTGGGCTGAGAAGTGGCAGACTGAGTTTAATTCAGATAAATGTGAGGTGCTGCATTTTGGGAAAGCAAATCTTAGCAGGACTTATACACTTAATGGTAAGGTCCTAGAGAGTATTGCTGAACAAAGAGACCTTGGAGTGCAGGTTCATAGCTCCTTGAAAGTGGAGTCGCAGGTAGATAGGATAGTGAAGAAGGAGTTTGGTATGCTTCCCTTTATTGGTCAGAGTATTGAGTACAGGAGTTGGGAGGTCATGTTGCGGCTGTACAGGACATTGGTTAGGCCACTGTTGGAATATCGTGTGCAATTCTGGTCTCCTTCCTATCGGAAAGATGTTGTGAAACTTGAAAGGGCTCAGAAAAGATTTACAAGGATGTTGCCAGGGTTGGAAGATCTGAGCTACAGGGAGAGGCTGAACAGGCTGGGGCTGTTTTCCCTGGAGCGTCGGAGGCTGAGGGGTGACCTTATAGAGGTTTACAAAATTATGAGGGGCATGGATAGGATAAATAGACAAAGTCTTTTCCCTGGGGTCGGGGAGTCCAGAACTAGAGGGCATAGGTTTAGGGTGAGGGGGGAAAGATATAAAAGAGACCTCAGGGGCAACTTTTTCACGCAGAGGGTGGTACGTGTATGAAATCAGCTGCCAGAGGAAGTGGTGGAGGCTGGTACAATTGCAACATTTAAGAAGCATCTGGATGGGTATATGAATAGGAAGTGTTTAGAGGGATATGGGCCGGGTGCTGGCAGGTGGGACTAGATTGGGTTGGGATATCTGGTCGGCATGGACGGGTTGGACCGAAGGGTCTGTTTCCATGCTGTACATCTCCATGACTCTATGACTGCTGGAATGTTGATTTCCCCCTTGTCTTGCCCTCTCCTCCCAGGACGATCACATTTCAAGCAGGAATCACCAGTTGTGCTGAGAGGTGGCTTTCAGATTAGGAGGAAGAGAGCTGTTGCTGTTCCTATCCAGCAGCCTCCCTTGGCAGTGCAAGTGTGTTGGCAGAATGGTACATGGCAGGAATGCCTCCTACAGTCAATCATCCAGTGGGCCAGGATTGCAAGCGATGACAATCCACCAATTGGCAGCAGGAAGCCCACCGAGGCTCATCAGCAACCAATCAGCTGCAATTTTCCAACATGAATATAGACTTACGGCCATGATGGGGAGCTGTGCACTGTGCCAACAGCTCAGCGGGTTACAGGTAGAGAGCGAGTGGCTGGAGGGCAAAATATTCAACATGGACATTGGGTTGGGGGTCTTGACAGGACAGATGGCGAAAGGGTGTTTCCCGTTGTGGGAGAGACTAAAATTAAGGAACGAAGTATAACACAGTGATGAGGGGAGTTTTTTTTCTCATTATTATGAGTCTTTGGAATGCCTTTCTCTCAAGAGGGAGAGTCACTGATTGTTTTTAAGGTTGCAATAGATACATTCTTGACTAAAGTAAAGTCGTCATATTGTGGGGCCACTTCCTCATTAGGTGGTGGTTTAACCTGAGGGTCGCCAACCTCACGTAAAGGGAGATGCTGAAAAGAAAAGTCCTTCGTGGTAACCTCAGCATGAGTGCAGGAACTGAACTCACATAGTTGGCATCACTCTACATTGCAAGCCAGCCATCCAGCTAATTGAACTAACTATCTAAAACAGGAGTTAAAGATTATTGACAGAAGCCAAGAAGGTGGGGTTCTGGCTACTAGAAATTGGTCTACTCTACTCCCACTCCTATTTTGTGGGCTGGTATGAATTGACTGGCCTGAGGTCCTTGACAGGCAAAAATGTCATAGTTTCCCTCCAACGTCCTGGTGGATGGAATAGTGAGGAACACACACACACACACACTCACTTACCATCGTCCCGAAGATGTGCAGGAATTTCATTCCCACTAGGAGTTGGCCAGAACGGGGCTTCCACTTCAATCTGTCCTCTTTGGTCAAACTTCTCAATGGGTATGTTGGTGGGTTCCGGAATGTACAGGTCTAAAGGGAGACAGGGATCGAGCAAAACAACATGAACGGCATCTGTGAATGGCCTCAGTCCTCCTGTAAGCAAACACTTGTACAGTTTGGAGAAAGTGAGGACTGCAGATGCTGGAGTACCAGAGTTGAAAAATGTGGTGCTGGAAAAACACAGCAGGAGCATTCTCCTGCTCCTCGGATGCTGCCTGGCCTGCTGTGTTTTTCCAGCACCACATTTTTCAACCCTTGTACAGTTTGGACATACATTGCTGTCCTTGCCAGGAATGAACCCAGAAATGCTGCCTGGGATGAACAGATCTCAATGCTCCGGCATTGTGAAACAAACACTGATGGAATCTGGAACCAAAACAAAACCATACCCAAACAAAACCATACCCAAACCATGCAAAGATTACACATGTTTTCCTCACTGGGATAGTGTGGGGGGTTCAGAAAGTCCTTACAACTAGAATGAAAGTACAAGTGCTTGCATTCACCTTGTTCCTCTAACATAGTGAAGCATTCCAAGCTGCTTCATGGTTGCATTCTCAACTAAAACTGAACTACATAAGGATTAGTGACTCTTAAAAGAAGGGGAAAGGTTTCAGAAGAAACTTTCAGAGCTCGGGGCCTGGGTAGCAGAAGGTACAGTTGCCATTGATGAACAAAACAAAATGCACCATGAAACTTTAATTATTGGCACTTTTAATATGAGCTGATTGTGACCATTGAGGCAAGGTGACAAGTCCAGGGGTCACAAAAGATCCTTTGGAATTTGTCCTACTCTGTCTCTAACTCAGTCAGACAACATGTCAGTCAGAGAGGCAGGGCACTGAGTCACAGGGCCCAGACCATGCTGCAGCGAGACTGGCAGAGAGAAAGCTTCAAGGGACAGCCACAGTTTGAGGAATCTCTGTGCCTGTCTGAAGATCTTGACAGAAGTATAAAGGATAGGTTGATGAAGAGGGAATGAACCATGGCCAGAACTCCAAGTCAAAAACTAATTTTACCTGTAACAATATTTTTATTTTGCTTTCAAAGTTCTAGCATCCAACGTGCTTCATTAATAAGGTGAAATGTGTGGAGCAGTGTTAGTAATGAATGGATCTTTGGCTGTTCTACAAATGAAGGAGTCAATCAGTTTTAAATAAACACCAACATATCCTGTGAGCCAGAAGTTTCCTATGGATACATTTTGGATTTATTACCGATTGTGATAGCACTGAAGTCAGTTTACCATCGTTATGTGTAGGCACGGAAGTGTGGGGTGTGCGCTATGGAGCGTATGTGAGAATGAGGGAGTGGAGAGGGGTGTAATTCTTATTCAGAGGCATGGGTGGGACAGCTGGGAATGCACTGTTGTCAAACTGAGGTCCAACTAAGGAAGAGGCTACTGCTTGATGGGAGGGTAGGTCAGGAGGATGAGGTAAAGGGTGAAGAGGAGGGCAAGTAAGGGTGACTCCTGGTTTGGGGGGGGGGGAGTTAGTCCAGGATCAGAGCATTAATCAATGGGACGAGTGAACAGTATGTGTGTGTGCAACGGAGAGAGTGTGAGTATTGAGGCAAGGGTTGATTGTGGGATAAATGTGTAGAACATTTGAGGGTTAAGTGTGGGTACAGTGTGTACTGTTGCGGGACGGATGTTGATGGGGTACAGTTTGTCCTTGGGGAGACTGAGCATTGACCTGGGTGGGAGGTACAGTGTATTCGGAGGGGGGGGGAGGATTGAGGGGAGGAGGTAAGGTGTGTTGGGGAGGGGTACGATAGAGAAGCTGAGGGGGTGGGGGAGAGTGGTGTACAATGCAGGAAAAATGAGCTGCTAACTGGAGTCAGAGATTCAAGGGACGTATGTCTTGTGGTTTGCTTCTGAGAATAGGCAGGCTCTGTAAGAAGCAGATACTCTTCATTAACCGTAAGTAAAAGTCAATAAGGGGTGGAAAGTAAACAATGTGTGCACTGGGAGGTGGTGACAGGGGTGGGGGGTGTCATCTCTGTCAGTTCTGGGATCGATAAAGCAGGGGAAGGCCTCTAATTACCTGGGCACACAGGACAGCAGCTTCCATCCACGTAGACAGGTTCCAGGCAGGGGAGGGGAGGGCAGCTGACCGTGGAGCAGAGTGTCTGCCCTTGCAGGCAGTAACAGTGTGTACAGCTGTCGATGTCCCATCGCTCCTCATCCGCGTAGGTTTTCTCATTGAAGTGACACACGACTTTGCTCGGGATGCTCTCCTCTGTCGAAGGCAGGCAAATGGAGAAAATAAAAACGGAGTCGAGTTAGACTGTGGTCATTCAGCCATTCCCTGCAGTGAGGAAATCTTACAACTCAGTCAGTTTGAAAGTGATTTCTGGGTAGAGAAGCAACTAATCTGCATCAGGCTGACAATCTGGGTATCGCAGCATGGTTTCTATCTCTCAATCAGTGAAGCATAGAAACCAGGAGCAGCTAAGGCCATTCTGCCCTTTGAACCTGCTCCATCATTCAACCTCTTCATGATCCTCTGTGGTATTTCAGCTTTCTTTCGATACCCCTTAATGCCTTTAAAATTTATAAACGTACCAATCTCTTAGTGAAGTGCTACTTCAAATGTTGCTTGTTTATTAAACAAACAGCTTTGAACGGATTGAGGGCATTTTAACAAACTAAAAATGCACACCAACTCCTCACCAGCTTTAAGAGTACTTTAAGAGTCACCTGGTTCTGTCTCTGCTGACTCTGTATACCGTCCCTCAGCTCACCAGGAGCAGTTTCACGCAGCACTGTACAAGAATTTACTTGACCAGACCGGCTTAATCTATCAACAATAGGTCAAGTCTGGGGATGTGTGCACCACAGGTAAGGCTTTGGTATTGAATGCCCAATCTTGAATGCTCTGATATGATGGTGGTGGGGCTTCTATTGGAATGGCTGGTGGTGGGTTCACTACAACTGAATGGCTTCCAGTTGGCAGTCACGGGTTAATCACCTTGCTATACCTACCAGACTGAGTAACGCTGATAGGCTTCCTTCCCTTAATGAATCAGATCAATTTTTATGATAAAGAACAGCTTTCGTCATGAACTGCAATTGATCCTGAACAACTGGGGAGGCCTGGACACTGTCTATGAATGTAAGATATTGTGAGAAATGCATTCAGACCATCCGGGTGGTTTCTGGCACCGATAGCACTCTCAAAGGAAGGCAGGTCAGTAAAGCACACAAGCGTATTGGGAGTGTTTCTGACTGAGGTCAACCAGAGATAGGGTAAAAAGGGATAAAAAGATCCCTGAAATCTGAAAAATTACTATTTACTGAAATGAGAAATGTGCTGCCATGGTTTTTTCATCTTGCACTCATCAGGATAAATGCAAGAATGCAAAATTTCTAATGATGAGTTGATAAAGTGTGGTCCTGGAAACAAACACATCAGGTCAGGCAAGCAGCAGTGTCGGCATTTTGGGCTTAACCGTTTCAAATGATCACAACACACAAAATTTGGCATTCTTGCATTTGTCCTGATGAGTGGAGTCCAAAAAATCTTCAGCAGCCTCTCACCTTCTTTTCTGGAGTTTTCAAGTTTGGTGCTATCAAAGTGACTGTTTGTAATTTTGGTCCTCATGGCCACCAGGTTGTAACTGGGCTGTCACTAGAGGGAGCAAGAGGTCCACAGTGTGATGAGAGCTGCAACGTCAGTGGAGAGTGTAAGAGGGTTGGAAAGGATAGAGTTGTGAATGAGGGTTACAAGAGTGTACAGTGTGTGAGGATGAATTGTCTGTGTCCCAGAAAAGCAACTGGTCTTATTAAACTGAACATACAAGAATGGACTCAGGACCATTGTCACCTTCACTGAAATACCACGAAAATGAAACCAGTAAGGGTTTTTGAGGGTGTGTGGGCACTAATTCATGCTCCAATATAATTATTCCAATATATAAATCAAACAATCAGCTTAATTTTATCTGTTGGATGAGCTTGCCAAGGAGGGGGGGGGGGGGGAAGAAGAGGATGAAATTTTCTACGCAGCTTGGTGACAAGATACTAATTTCCCATTGCTTTGTTGGAACTATTATTGATAATTATCCTAATACACACTGTTGTCACAACAGTAATAATCAGTTTGTACTGACAGAGGCTGGTTTCAGTCAGCTTGGCTCTGGTGTCCAGGGAAGATGGCAGGTCACAGCTGAGATCCTGTGGTTGGGGGAACAGGAGGGATATTCTCCCCAGCTACTGGCCAGCAATGCCATGCTGCATCAGAAGAAATGATTAATGCTGCCTCTCTGCTGCTTTCACAGCTTCAGTTGTGTTGGCAGGTTTATCGTTCTGGGGGGCGGGGGGGGGGGGGGGGGCAGCTCAGCTCTGAGGACCCAGCTAAGGGTTAACACCACACTATAACAGAGGTGGACGGTATGGGTTTAGCTCCTCCTCTTGCTCTCCATTGAGGATGTGTTTACTAATAAAGGAAGACATTTCTCTGAGTTTGTCCATAGGGCAGACACAGCCGTTAGAGACTCTTAGGACCTCTCTGATAATGTTATCATTATCTGCCCTCATTAGCTGTGTTAGCAGAGGTGCCTTGAGGGATTCAGGAGGACAGAGAAGGAATGACTTTGCTCAAATCTTTCCTTTGTCTTTTTCACAGAGAGCTTACCCAGCGTGTTCTTTGACTGATCAGGAATTAGCTGCAAAGGAGGGAGACTGCAAGAGCAAGGTTCCTAGGCTCAGGGTGTCAAAATATCGATAATGAATACCATTAGAATCACTGTGAACTCGAGATGTACCAACTTGCCCTAGACAACAGGGGAATAAAGGCAACAAAAGCAGATGGCCCATCTCCTGGATGCACAGTAAGAGAATGGCACACCGATTCCTCAGCACCATTACTCACCAATACAGTAAGGGCAGCACTGCCCTTTCCGCAGGACAGGCCGGGCACAGGTCACAGCTGGGCACGACTCCGAGTAGCAGCTGATGACACCCTCCATGCAAATGCAGCTGCTGCATACATTTGGCTTCCAGGATTCAGCTGCCAAGAAGATATCACCTTCATCATTCTTACAGTAACCAGGCATACTTCTGTTGCTTGGCGACATAGGCTGAAGGGGTTCATCTGGTGAAAGGAGGAGAAGACACCAATTTTGCAACAGGAGAACGTGAAGTCAGCCTCCCCACTCCCCTCAACCAATATCATCCACAAGCCGATGTGTTGCATTTAGTTAAGAAAAAGCTGGATAATGCTTAAACCAGCCAAGTTCTTTATCTACTTGCTGTTCAAAACTCATCACCACAAGGAACAGTTGAGGCAAGTAATACAGCACAGATTTGGGCCCTGAGAGCCAGAAACAAAGAACTAGCCTTTAGGTAGCACTTTTGCCTGTGTTAGGACAACCCCAATAGCCAGCATGTACACAGCACGATCCCACAATGATTACCAGATGTTTCTTTTGCAAAGTGATGTTGCTAAGGGTTTTGTAAATGGTAAAAAGATGCTGAAATGGGAGAGGCCATTCAGCCCAATCAATACTATCCAGATAGCAGAACATGCTTGGGTGTTACTCATTGCTTTTCTGACCTGCACCAAAACAGGGAACCGTAGCTCCATGGTTGGTCAGTTTACGTTTCAGTAAAATCGGTATGTGATGTGCTAAATGGCAGCTTACTTCCACAAGTTAATCATTTGTAAATGTAAAATAAATTATTCATTAAAGTTCTAAGGAGGTCACTATAGTCCAAGTCCGATGCATTAAAAACAGCATTGCAATCAAATAACTTAGCTAAAAAACAGATGCAATGTCAGTGAGGTTCTGGACTGAACTCCCAGCTGACATATATCTTTAGTATATTTGACATATTTCTTACAGCAGATTCTTACTCAATAAAAGGCCAAGGACCACGCAGCACACAAGCAGGCTATTCGGCTCTAGTGCTTAACGCCCCACATAAGCCTCCCACTACCTATTGTCTTTGCATCAGTATACGTTTCCATTCTTTATTCCTCTCATATACTCTGCTGTGACTGTCCCCTTTATTTAAACTTTGAACCAGGGTGTCAGGAGATCTTGCTGCCTTCCATGTGCTAAGTAAATACAAGCTGGTGTTTGCAGTTTGTGAGCATACCTGGGCACTGTGGGCAGCATGAGTCTGGTGTCCTGATGGGGTTCTGGCAGAGGATGGGTGGGCAGACCTCGGTGTCACAGAGCACACGCCCGGTGTGGCACGTGCACTGGGTGCAGGAGTCAATGTTCCAAGTTTCTCCTTCCACAAAGTATTCGCCCCCAGGAGCATGGCAGATCGAGGTATCACTCAGCTCAGGCTTCCAAAGGCCAGAGTCCTCTGAGAACAAAGTGAGTTAACAATCTGGTTAGCAAAATGGGGAATGTCTCAACACATGCACATCACTAATGTCAATTGAAAAGCAGAACTATTCAAAGGTGAAGAGCATTAAAAGATAAGCAGGAAGGGCGAAGAAATGCAATTTGAATAGATAGCTCTAATTGAAAAGCCTGCTCAGACACAGGTACAGGATTGAAAGGCTTACTTTTGTACTGTAATTTCTTTCAGTTTATGAATTAACGGTTGTAATACATCAGAGGAAGAAATGAATTCCTTTACAACATGAAATGAAGCTGTACTTTCACATCAATTGGTTACTCCTTTCATAAGGCTGGAGGTGCCATCGATAGTATCGAGGGCTATTGCAGGCTGCAGCACGACATAGACAAGATGCAGAGCTGGGCTGAGAAATGGCAGATGGAGTTCAACCTGGATAAATGCGAAGTAATGCATTTTGGAAGGTCGAACTCGAATGCTGAATATAGGATTAAAGACGGGATTCTTGGCAGTGTGGAGGAACAGAGGGATCTGGGTGTTCAAGTGCATAGATCCCTCAAAGTTGCCCCCAAATGGATAGGGTTGTTAAGAAAGCATATGGTGTTTTGGCTTTCATTAACAGGAGGATCAGGTTTAAGAGGCGTGAGGTTTTGCTGCAGCTCTACAAGTCCCTGCTGAGACCACACTTGGAATATTGTGTCCAGTTCTGGTCGCCCTATTATAGAAAAGATGTGGAGGCTTTGGAGAGGATGCAATGAAGGTTTACCAGATGCTGCCTGGACTGGAGGGCTTGTCTTATGAAGAGAGGTTGACTAAGCTTGGACTTTTCTCTTTGGAGAGAAGGAAGAAGAGAGGTGACCTGATCGAGATATACAAGGTAATGAGAGGCATAGATAGAGTCAGTAGGCAGAGACATTTCCCCAGGGCAGGATTGACTGGTACGAGGGGTCACAGTGTTAAGATATTAGGAGAAAGGTATAGAGGAGGCGTCAGAGGAAGGTTCTTTATGCAGAGAGTTGTGAATGCATGGAATGCGTTGCCAGCGGTGGTGGTGGAAGCAGAGTCTTGAGGGACATTTAAGCGACTCGACATGCACGTGCACAGCAATGAATTGAGGGGTGCATACGTTAGGGTATTACTTTAGATTAGGAATAATCCTTGGCACAACATTGTGGGCCAAAGGGCCTGCTCTTTGTACTTTTGCATGTTCTATGTTCTATATGCTTATCAATACTGCAATTTATGATCTATTATATCAGTGCAATATAAAGAGACAAAGTACCATTTACTCTCAATGCATTTTGTTTCCGAGCTCATTCCTCGGAAAAGGTCCTACACTGGTACAGTTAAAGGCAGTGAAATAGTGGCAGAAACTGATAACAAGAGAAGGCTCACTGCAGATTTCGATGTCAATTTGTGAACCATAGAGAAGGAGTTAGCCGTCTGGTTCACTCGTGCCTGCCTCTTTGGTAGATCAATCCAATAAAAAACACATGGATCTGGAAAACTTCAGGTTCTATTTCTAGTCTGTGTTAACTTTATTGTTCTCAGCCTAAGGTCAACAGCTCTCCGGGTCCCAGAGCTCGGGATAAAAAAGTAAAATCGGCTTTTCCCTTTGACACAGTTGAGCTGATGTATGTTAGAGACTGAAGTATGATTTTGTTTAGCGACTCCGATGTCAGAGTCAGATTGGGATCCTGACCCTGCACTTGAACGACCATCTGACAGTGGTTTTCCCTAAGGTGGCTCTCTGGTGACGACAGGGGTGTGCTCAGCTGAATTAATGACGGCGAGTTTGTTCTGGAAGCTGGAGGTCCACTACAAGGTCCCCCCCACCAACCCCCTCCCTCCCCCCTCCCCCCACACCCCAACCCCTCCCCCCTTACTTGGAGGGACACAGGGCTCTGCTGTCTTCAGACACCTCCTTGGCGATTTCTTAAAATCAAGCGATTAAAAAAACCTCCATGAGGAGGCAGCCAAGGCCAGGATGGGGTTGGGGTGGAGGGCAGGAGGAGGTGAGGACAGCCTCAAAGTTGGCCTGGAGTTGCTGGTCGCCCTGCCCTGCTGTTGTGAAGCCACTTCAGACTTCCACTCCTGGGTCTGAGGTGTGCAGCAGACGTGGTAGGAAAACCCAATCAGCCTCTGGAAACTGCTCACTGCCTGACCTGAACTGGCTACTCACCGTGTGTGAGGCAGGAACCCTCTGTTCTCGATGCCAGCCCCCAGAAATGGGCAAACCTGCCAACGCATGAATGTTCACACCTACTGGTTCCATTTCTGCCCTTCGGTAGGGAGCTGGGGAGGGGTGGGAATGGTGGTGGTGGTGATAATGTTTGCTCTGACCTTCTTATCCTAGACATAGTCTACCTCACAGGGCCGAATGTCTGCTGCTGGGTTAAGGCAGCCAGGTTTAACAGTGACAGTGCCTAAAACTGGTCTCCTGGAACACAGTCTAAAACTGTGTTAGTCTATCAGCAGCTTAACTATCATCACAGTGTGATGCACTTACCCACTCATCAATTGGTACAATGTTTCATTATCAATTAATGGCAAACTACAGCTAATGTTTATCGGAATGAGCTTCAAATCTCAATAAGATAACTGGAGATCCTTCAGTGATATCAACACAGCAAAGGATCCTTGAGTATTAATGCATGAGTTTGGCATATTGGATTAACATTTATGTACAGCCAGTGCTCAGTGACCCTGACATTTTAGATTTAGCACACTCCTCTAATGATGAGACTCCTATTAATAATATTTATTACTCTGAATAAATTTCTTCAAACCCAGAGACTGTTCCGTCACTGCAGCTAAGTCTGTAGCTCTTTCAGAGAGCTAACCAAAGTGCAATGGGATGAACAACCTCTTAACAGTCATAGATTTTTTAACAGCATGGCAAAGGCCCTTCAGCCTATTATGTCCAAGCCAGCCATGAAACATCCAGCTATTCTATTCCCATTTTCCAACACTTGGCCCACAGCCTTGGCATTTCAAGAGCTCACTATGTAGTCTTTCTGTGCAGCAAAGTGAAGGCAAGTCCCTAACAAGGGGACAAAATTTCCAAAGAATCCAACCCCAGCACCATCTCAACTGCATACTCGGTTCGGGGGTGGGGGGGGGGGGAGCAGAGAGGGCTGATTTAGGTGCTTCTTACCTGGGCACGATGGGCAGCATTGCCCGGGCCGGATGGTAGGATTTCCACAGTTGGGCACGGAACAGGTGATGAGTGCACACATCTCGCGTCCGCTGTAGCAGTAGCATTCACGGCAACCATCATGCCAACTCTCACCGCTCTCGTGACGCCGCCCATCCATGGACAAACACGAGCCAGTTTTTACCGGTGGGATGGCGGTTGTGGGCACCTCTGGATATTAAGAATTGGAAGGAAAAAGAAGTAAGAGTTAGTCATGGCACAGGGCTGTCTCTCCCTCTTAATCACAAGGCTTTTCCTTTCAGCTGCTCAAACCTGGCGTACTATTGTACACAGGAGGATGGGTAGCCCCATTTAGCACCGAGACCCTGCTCCATCTTTCAATTCGATTACGGTAGCTATGTTTCCAACTCAAGAGGAGGTCAGTATAACTGTGGAATCTTAACCTTGGTTTAAAAAAAGGAATGTAAATTGATATAATGCATTCTACAACCTGAGGATGTCCTAAAGCACTTTAAAGCCAATTAAGTACAGTGCAAGAGCAGTCACCATCATAATACAGGAAATATGACAACCAATTCACTTATGGCTCACTCCAACAATCGCTACTGAGACAGGTGACCAAATCTTTTGCTTTTAGTGATCAGATCAAAATAGTGCCATAGGATCTTAGTTTAACGTGTTTTTTTTTAAATTCATTCACAGGATGAGGGTGTCACTGGCTAGGCCAACATTTATTGCCCAGAAGGGAGTTAAGAGTCAACTACATTACTGTGGGACTGGAGTCACATGTAGGCCAGACCAGGTAAGGATGGCAGTGTCCTTCCTAAAGGGCAGTAGTGAACCAGATGGATTTTTCCCAATAATTGGCAATGGATTTAAGGTCATCGTTACATTCTTAGTTCCAGATACTTATTGAATTCAAATTCCACCATCTGCCGTGACAGAATTTGAACCTGGGTCCCCAGAATGTTATCTGGGTCTCTGGATTAACTGTCCAGCAATAATACCACTAGGCCATCACCTCCACTGAAAAGGAGTCATCTCCAGTGACACTGGGGTGCCAGTCTGGATTACAAGCTGAAGTCTCTGGAGAGGGGTTTGAAGCCCCGATATCCTGAGGGAGTAACGAAAGGGCTAACAACTAAGCCAACAAACCATCTTTAAGTCCCTGCTCAACAATATGCCTCAGCCTTTAATGACAATTCTCAAGACAATATGACATTTCTTTCATCCCCAACGTCGGAGGCCTCTGAGTGAGATTATAAACAGGATCAATTTTGTGCTGCAAGACCATGTCCATTTGGAATAGGATTGAGCTTGCACAACCTCATTTCACAACTAAACAGTGGCTGGTGGGTCGATAATCAGGAAGTAGAGGTTTTGACTGATTGGTAAAACAGCCACACTTGAGGAAAAACCCTTTAGGTGATGAATGGTTAAGGTGTGGATTGCACACTCTGATTGGATGATGGGTTCAGGTTCAATTGCAACCTTCGCTGGCAAATTAAATAAACATTTGAAAGAGAAACAAAATCACAGGGAGATGGACAAAGAGTAAAAGGTGTGGATCTAACTGGATTACCAATTCATAGAGGCAGGATAAATTACTGAACTGTGCTACGACCCTACAGAATCCTTACAGCCAGAGAAGACTGTCCTGTCACCCCAGGCTGGATTTAGATCACAGATTAAAAGGCAGTGCCCCCTTAGGTTCTCTTCCCAAGGTAATGTGGCTTCCCTCTGCTACTTCAAAGTGACCATTATATACGTTGCCATGGTGCTGAATATAGACAGCCCACATCTGATCCCTCTTCCTACCTGACATACACTCAACACTTGCGATGGCTGTCCTGCTGTGATCAGGAATGGAAACACTGCCTGATTTCCTGCGATCAAACCTCACACAAAATTGGGAGATCCACCTACTGCTACCTCGGTTTGAACTTGGCTAATTCAGGAGCAAGGAGAAAGTGAGGTCTGCAGATGCTGGAGATCAAAGTTGAAACTTTATTGCTGGAACAGCACAGCAGGTCAGGCAGCATCCAGGGAACAGGAGATTCGACGTTTCGGGCACAGGCCCTTCTTCAGGAAGGGCCTGTGCCCGAAACGTCGAATCTCCTGTTCCCTGGATGCTGCCTGACCTGCTGTGCTGTTCCAGCAATAAAGTTTCAACTAATTCAGGAGCAACGTTTGAAACTAGGACCCACTGTGAATACTGGCTGGAGTCTGAGGGTAATTTTATTTTACCCCTTCCTGTGGGGAAAGACTTCTGTTTGACTTCTTTTCCATAGAGACATAACCAAGAATATAGAGTCTCCATGAACAGAAGGACATTAACCCAGTGTTAGACTGGAGAATCGATGTATTTGATGCCTCCCAGTCAATCAAGATCAGTGACACCCACACACTTGAAAAAAAAGTGGACATTGGGGGCTGATAGTGAGGTGAGGCTGTGAAATGAGGAATTGGGGACTGGGCGAGATAACAACCTGGGAATCTGGAAGTACAGGTTTCTCCCATCGCCATGGAGACTTAACTGTGTTTGAGGTTCTCTGATTCCCCATCTGACACCCAGCTCGAGGGATAGACTTGGCTGCCTCTCAGTGGGCAAAGTGTTGGGTTTAAGGAGCAGCTCAGGTTTTGGAGAAGGAGGGGTGCCATGGATGAGATCACTGGGGCCTGGGGGAAGCGTCAGTTGAAGGTGACAGATTGCAGCAGCAAATGACGTGTCTGTGGGGTGATTAGGAGTGTAACTATCATGTAGGGATTTTAAAGACTTAACCTATTGGCATCTGGATTCCTGCTCCTTCTGGCCCATAGCTTGTGCAATAATGTCACTTTATCTTAGCCCCTTCCTACATCCTTTTACAAGGCCCACAACCTCCTTAACAAGGTTTTCAATGATTAATCCCACATCCAGAAAGTGGATTAGTCCCTTGCCCCCTGCTCCACTTCTAATACAACTGTACTCAGATGAAAATTCTTCATGTTTTTGTTTCTCATGGAATCCTTATTGGCTCATCAGGTCTGCACTGGCCTGCAGAAGAACACCCCACCCAAACCCAGCCTCCTAATTCCCAAGGCTTATCCACCTAGCCTGCACACGAGGGAGTCACGGACGGAGTGGTCTTTTCGGAATGCTGATAGGGGAGGGGAGGGAAACATATCCCTGGTGGTGGGGTCCGTTTGGAGGTGGCGGAGATGACGGCGGATGATACGATGTATATGGAGGTTGGTGGGGTGGTAGGTGAGGACTAGTGGGGTTCAGTTAGTAGCCATCTTTGAAAAAAAGCACAATATGGAATACTGAGGGGCACTGGCTCCAAAACAAATTCATTTAAAAGAAAAAGAATGGGTTGAATATTCAACTGCTTTTACAGCGTTACTGATCAAACAGATGACCTAAATAAATTGCTGTTCTTGACAACTCCAATGGTTCCAAATGGTTTGAGGTAAAGTGATTAACGTAACTGTGCTACCAGGCTCCTTGGAGGGAATCAAAATAGGTCATAGATGCATAGCGTAGTGTGACGAGTTTTTTTATTGATATTTTTGCATCTTTTTCTTCAGCTGCTCACTTATTTCATACCTGCACTTATTCTCATGTAATATGTGTTTCTCTGCAAAAGCCCTCCAGTGCCTGTCCCAGTTAAGGTTCCCTTTTAACAAGGCAATATTGGTGCGTTCTGATCCTGTCCTTACCCATGTCCCTTGCACTTACAGCAGAGGTCAGAAGGTATCCATGGGAGTCTTTACACCATTGGACTTATTTAATCATTCCACCATACCCCCTCAGAATTTTTCCCAGTCGTAATCTCTGCTTACCAACCTGTTTACCAGTGAAAATACTTTCTAATTTAAGTGTTACGATTGTCATCCTTGTTCTCAAATCCATCCATTAATCTCTCTACTCCTTGTGGAAACTGCTGAGGTTTCTAAGGACCTTCAATACCCATCTCTTGAACAACCCTGATTTTAATCACTTCACTACTGACAGCCTTAGCTACCTGCCTGGCCCCTGAGCTCTGGAATTCTCTCCTTCAAATTCTCTTGCTTTCAGATGCTTCTTAAAATCTACCCGTTGGCCAAAACTTTGGGCACAACTTTCACTATCTCCTTGAATGACTCAGTGTCAGATTTTGTATGCTAATGCTCCTTGTGAAACATCTGAGGCTGTTTTATATGTTAGAAGGTGTTACACAAATGTAATTATTGCTGTTCTTTCCAGGCCTCTCCCAGTCCAACCATCCCCTTAGTATTCGCTTAAAAGCTGTTCACCTCCACCATTTTCCCAGTTGTGATGATAGGACATTGGTCTGGAACAACACTGTTTGCTTTTGTCTGTGTCTCTGCACAGATGTTGGCAGATCTGTAGTGCATTATTTCCAACATTTTCTCTTCTTTGTGTCAGAGTGTTATATTATGGTTGAGAGCCTGAACTCATGTGAATGGACGCTTGGATTTTGGGACAGCTAATTCAGTACAGGCAGACGAATCAAAGCTGAACTCAGAATGTTGGAACACTACAGCCTTAACTTGCAGTGGAAACTGTACTTCATTTTTAATCAAACCTTCAAACAAAATTTTTAAAAAATGCTTTCCTTAAAAGAAATGTATATATGGCTCTCAAAGTCTTTCTGCTTTCTCTTTGCAGAGACAAGCTACATCAACGTTTTTGAAGCGGTATGAGCAGACCCTATTGCTCAAGGGAAAGTCAGCAGACGACAGAGTTACAGCAGACGACAGAGTTACAGCATGATGTATTGTTCTGCTACTTAAGCAGGCTGCCCCCTTAAGGCTGAAAAATGTAACAGCTGCAAATGGGTTCATCCTGAGAACAATTAGGGATCAATTAGGGATTATTCACATGCTGAGGTTAATTCATTAGAGGTCACTTGCCTTCCTTCCTAGCTTTTTATGAGGATGCCTCAGAAATCACACGCACAGCTTTAATAGAAAATAGAAAGGTCAATTTGTGCAAGGCATGGTCCCCATTACTCCCAACTTCCTGGGAGTGTACAGCGTTGAATGTCATTAGGAAAGGGAATTGCCATCCTTACTTGGTCTGGTCTACATGTGACTCCAGATCCACAGAAATGTGGTTGATGCTTAAATGCCCTCTGGGCATTAGGGCTGGGCAATAAATGCTGGCCAGCCAGCAATACCCTCATCCCGTGAATGAATAAAGAAAAACCCATCATGTCTCTAGAAAGAAACTCCAACTGGATCTACTTGCACCATTCTTTCAGGCAGCACACTCCAGACTGTAATAAAGAGTTGTGTCAAATAAAAGCATCCTCACGTGTTCCTAGGATATTTGCTAATCTTACATCTGGGATTTCTGGCGACCAACCTTCCCAACAATGGAAACACTTATCCCTCTCATTTTCTCCAAGTTATTCAAGGGTGGTTGGCTTCTGCTGTTGTTTTGTTTTGCATCACGCCGAGCAAGCACATCTCCAATCTGCTTCAGCCACAACGGAGTCTCCCAATCTACTCAATATTTTTTTTTAGATTCCCTACACAGTCCCTTCAGCCCAACAAGTCCACATCGACCCTCTGAAGAGCTAACCACCCAGACCCATTCCCCTACATTTACCCCTGCACCGAGCACTATGGGCAATTTAACTTGGCCAATTCACATGCACATGACCTGCACATCTTTGGATTGTGGGAGGAAACCGGAGCTCCCGGAAGGAACCCACGCAGACACGGGGAGATTCTGCAAACTCCACACAGACAGTCACCCAAGGCTGGAATTGAACCCAGGTCCCTGGCACTGTGAGGCAGCAGTGCTAACCACTGAGCCACCGTGCTGCTCCAGCCCATTGTCAATTTGAATATCGCTCCCGAATATTTACATCCTGCTTTAAAGTAGAAAGAAATATAAACCCATTCCTTTCAAGTCAAGCTGGGGCTGGGAATTGAAAGAGTTGCTCCTGCTCTAAAACCAACCAGTAAAATCAAATTAAATTTGGCACTCTGGACCTTACTGAGTGACTGCCTCCCATTCCTTCAGTACATGAAGTCCCAGCTAATAAGTAACAACATAATAGCAAAATTCCTTTACTTTTGCAGTAGCAAAGAAATGGAATGCACCTAGGCAAAGTGCAGAGTCCAGACGTTTCAGCAAACAAGTTAGGGGTGGTGTTAGGAGAGTTGGTAATGTGGCTGCTCCATTTGGCTGCATGATTTGCGAACAATCAGTGGAGGTTGAAGAGACAAAAACGTGGGACTAAGTTCAACTTTGGTGACTGTCTCACGTTGCTGTACTAACTGGCAGAACAGGCTTGATGGCTGAACTAGGTAAAAACAAGGACTGCAGATGCTGGAAACCAGATTCTAGATTAGATTAGATTAGATTAGATTAGATTAGATTACTTACAGTGTGGAAACAGGCCCTTCGGCCCAACAAGTCCACACCGACCCGCCGAAGCGCAACCCACCCATACCCCTACATTTACCCCTTTAACGTAACACTATGGGCAATTTAGCATGGCCAATTCACCTGACCCGCACATCTTTTGGACTGTGGGAGGAAACCGGAGCACCCGGAGGAAACTCCGAGGAGCAGGAAAATCGATGTTTCGGGCAAAAGCCTGATGAAGGGCTTTCGCCCGAAACATCGATTTTCCTGCTCCTCGGATGCTGCCTGACCTGCTGTGCTTTTCCAGCACCACTCTAATCTTGATGGCTGAACTGCATACTCCTGTTCCTATGCTACCACCATCCCATGCATCCAGCCCTGAATATTTCATAATTGCTGCTCTCACAAGTGCTGAGCCACATGAAGGCTGCCTTGGGTTGTGGTACTGTTACTGAGCAGGCCTCGGATGCAGCAGGAGGTGAATTAGGATTTGTCTGAAAAAGCCTGCTATTTACTCAGCAAGTCCACAAACTCAAAATAAAACCTTTGAATCAGCATATAACCAGTCAACAGAATTCTTATCCCTTCCACTTACCTGCGTGCCAAAGCACCTCGTCAGAGACTGTCTGCGAAACATAAAGGATACCTTTCCTGTACGAGTGATTAGTCAATTTGCTCCTCTTTGCTTAAGGGAGTTGAATAGGATCAAAGACCTTTCAGGAAAGGTGCCTTTGCTTAAGATGACTATCTTAATTAACAGGAGAACAGACACTACAATTTTCCTTGGACCTCAGCGAAATGAGATTCACATTTGCTTGTGATAATTATTATCGTCTTCTTTAAGCTCAGCGCACCATCAGCTCAACATGCCAGGTAAAACCAATTAGCTTCCTTACCCTTGCACTTGCAGATAAGACAGCCATAAATGTCTTGCTCAAATCCCATTGGACAATACTTGTCACATGGACGCTCAGGGCACTTCTTGCAGCGACAGATATCGCAGCTATGTTTGTTCTTCCTGTTTTTAAAGGAGAAGGTATTGAATAAAGTCATTCCCAACACGCAAGGCTGCCCATTGCTACAATTTAAGCAATACGCACATCTTACAAATCAGTCTGGCGACTTGCATTTTGGACTTATATTTCAATTGTTTTGCTCTGCGAGAAGCTCAGATACAAAGCTGTTTGTAATCCAGCTGCTGTTACTGGGATTCTGGCCAAGTGAAAGGTGGAAGGGGAAGATGTGTCCACTGGGAATGTGCTGACCTCATTCTGCCTGGAGGAATCCCGGGACACAATGAGGCAACAGGCAGCTTCCTGACCATGTGGTTGGTTTGTTCAATCTCAGCTGCAAGAGTCAATGGGGAGGTGGTGAATGAAGCCCCGCAACTAACTAAAAAACAAAAGAGGAGGAAACAGAGAGTGTGAAAGCCCAGCAGGCCATTCGGTCTATCAATCGTGTCCATGCAGACTCTTTGACAGAGCTATTGAAGTAGCTGCACTCCCTGACCCTTTCCTTCAGGGCTGCAGGTGTTTCCTTTTCATTTTTAAGCATGTGTCCAATCCCCTTTCAGTAGTTGCTACTGAATCTGCTTCCAACGTACTTCCAGCCAGTGTGTTCCAGTGCAACAACTCAGTGGACAGTAAAACTTTCCTCATCTCCCATTTGCTGATTGTCCTGGATCTCTATTGAATGGTTCCTGAGTTGCCAAGCCTCTCCACCTCGCTATTTTGTTTTCCTCCTTTAAGTCGCTCCTTAAAATCGACCTCTTTGACCCAAGCTTTCGGTCAGCTGTATCAATCTCTCCTTAGGTAGCTCATAATTTGTTGTCTACTGACCCAGCAAAGCACCTTATGATCTTTCATGAAGTAAAAGGCACTCTCCAAACTTAAGTTGTTGTTGGTGTTTTCTTCCTACCTATTTTTTCAAAACTCCTTCATTGCTCATGTACAGAAGAGTACAGAAAAGGCCCTTTGGCCCATCAGATCTTCACCCACATAAACACTACCATGAAATCTACACTCGTCCCAATTTCCAGGGCCTGGCCCACAGCCTTGAATGTTTTGACAAGTACTTTTTAAAGTTTGTATGGTGTCCTGTCTCAAGGACCCTCCTAGGCAGTGCATTCCAGATTCCTACCAGCCTCTGGGTGAAAAACATTTTCTTCAAATCCCTTTTAAATCTCCTGCCTTTCACCTTAAAATCCTGTCCATGTCCATCGTAACCTTACACACCTCTATCAGGTGCCCCCACACCAGCCTTCTCTGCTCAATGAAAACATCCCGAGCTTATCCAGCCTCTCATCATAGCTAAACTGCAAAACCCTAGGCAACATCTTGGTGAATCTCCTTTGCACCCTCTTTAATGCAATCACACCTTCCTATCATGTGGTGACCAGAAACAAGACCAAAAGATGTAGGAGCAGAATTAGGCCATTCTGCCAATCGTGGCTGATATGTTTTTCAATCCCATTCTCCTGCTTTCTCCCATAACCCTTGATCCCCTTTCCAATCAAGAATCTATCTATCTCTGTCTTAAATATACTCAATGTCCTGGCCTTCACTGCCCTGTGCAGTAATAAATTGCACAGATTAACCACCCTCTAGCTGAAGAGATCTTCCTCATCTCAGCTGTGAGAGCATGCAGTACTCTGTACTCCAGCTGTAGCCTAACCAAAGACCAGCTAGGTTGAAGTGAGTTCTGCAGATGCTGGAGATTAGAGTCAAGATTAGGGTGGTGCTGGCTCAGCTACTTTCCCCCCAGCCCCACCCCCTCCCATTTATCTCTCAAACCTGAGGCTCCCTGCCTCATTCCTGATGGAGGACTTTTGCCCGAAGCGTCGATTTTCCTGCTCCTCGGATGCTGCCTGACTTGCTGTACTTTTCCAGCACCACTATAATCCTAACCAAAGACCAATACAACTTGCTCTTATGATCTATGCCACAACTGATAAAGTCATACTTTTAAACACCTCTCTTAAATCTCTCCCTAGGAAACAATTCAGATAAAAATTTACTTAGCTCTGTTGGTATAAAGCCCCACACAAGTGTTTAAGAACCGGAAATTGTAAGTAGTGGAGGAAATTTCATTTATTTAAAAATGGGAAATGAACAAAATATTAACGAATTTGGAGAAACAAGAGAGGAAAGATTTAAAGGGGACCTGAGGGACAACCTTTTCATACAGAGGGTGGCGTGTGTATGGAATGAATACTAGTTCAGTTTAAGATATCTGGTCGGCATGGATGAGTTCGACTGTAAGGTCGGTTTCCGTGCTGTATGACTCTGATTTGCAACATCAGTACCCCTTAAATGCTTTTATTTAATCTGAAAGAATAGGATTGATTTTGGCAAGATTTTCCTTCCAGGTTTAATAAGACCAATTGGAGGAGTTACTGATTATATCAGCGTAAACGAAATGGATTAATGTCAATATAGAAGTTGTAATTGCATTAATAATGTGAAAATACTTAAGTGATTGTGTCATTTCAACTAGGGGATTGGGTAACTCAAGGGTACAGGCTAGTTCAATTGGATGTAAAATCACACCGAATAGCATGGGTGCGATTCCTTTACTGATCGAAGGTCATGCCTTCCCAACCGTGTCCCTTGCCTGTGGTGTAGTGAACCTCAGGTTTAGAGCTACCACCATCGTCTCACTGCTGACAGAGTAGCCCTATGGTCTTCTGAGACTATGGTGACCTTACATTTCAACTGCATTTGCTGATCTGACTCTCACAGTCAGACTCAGAAACTTTTCAGAGCAGATCCTCTCTACTTCAGTCTAAATGGAGAGTTTGGCCAAGGGTCTCACTCTTAATTGGTGTGGCATGAGAGTCACAGGTTAGGCCAGCATCTACTGCCAGGAGAAAGTGAGGATTGCAGATGCTGGAGATCAGAGTCAAAATGTGTGGCACTGGAAAAGCACAGCAGGTCAGGCAGCATCTGAGAGACATTTCGGGCATAAGCCCTTCATCAGGAATCAGCATTTTACTTCCCTTGGGCAGGTGGTGCTGAGCTGTCTTGGTGAACAATTGCAGTCCATGTGGTGATGGGAACATTCAGAGTGCTACCTTTATGCTTCTGTGTATAGAAGCTTGGCTTGCTTGGCCATTTCAGAGAGTGTTTAAGAGTCAACCTCATTGCTGCAGTTCTGGGGTTATATGTTGGCCACACTGGTACAGGAGGGCAGATTAAGGAACCAGCTAATTTTTGCTTGGTTCCATGAACATTATTAGTTAGAAAGCAATTTATTCCAGATTTTTGAATTATTGCCTTTATGATATCCTAGAAGCCTTGGTGGGATTTGAACTTGTGACTGAGTATTTGTTGGCCCTCAGGATTATTAACCCAGTAAACATGACCAATATACTACTGTCCTTCTGATCACATTCCAGTGAGCCCATGCAAAAGCAGAAGTGTGTATGCTGATAGAGGAGAGAGCATGATTAAGCTTGATTGCAATGGCATTAACAGATGTGCAGCATGCCAACATACCATTCTTGGAAATGACTGGATTGCTGTAAACAGCACGCTTTTCTCAGAGAAGGCTGTATCGCACAACTGTCCCCTGTCTCAGGCTTCTACTCCCGTATCTGTGAATCTTAACTTCTCCCTGAATCACAGACGTTCACTTCAACATTCAGATATTATCAAACCACTGCTTGCGATCGCAGTGTTGATAGCAGTAATGTCTGCTGAAATGTTTTGCTTTCTTTTGCAGATCCAATGGAATCCAAAATATTCAACAAAAAATCTTTCCACCTCATTGAGAAAAGAGAAATGTTCTTGTGATGGTTCAGTGAGTAAATGTACAACATGGTGTGACACGGATCTTTCCAGACCAGGCAAGTCCGAAGTTTCATCCCTGCTGTATGCTCAGTGAGCTGATTATATCTGGGACACCAATAACACACGGATTTGAATATATTACAGAGCAATAATAAAGAGCCAGGAGCTTGTTACAGGTCAGTAACACTTAGCTTGGGGCCTGTTGAAGGCAATACGTGCTACACCATAATAACAGTGGATCATGCTGTAGTGAGACATTTGCTTCATGGGAAAGTGCCACCTACAGTCATAGAGATATACAGCATGGAAACAGACCCTTCAGCACAACCTGTCCATGCTGACTAGATATCCTAAATTGATCTAGTACCATTTACCAATGCTTGGCCCATATCCCTCTAAACCATTCCTATTTACACACCAAGATGCCTTTTGGATGTTGTAATTGTACCAGCCTCCATCACTTCCACTGGCAGCTCATTCCATATGCGTACCACCCTCTGTGTGAAAAGTTGCCCCTCAGGTCCCTCTGAAATCTTTCCTCTCTCACCTAAAACCTGAGCCCTTGAGATTTGGACTCCCCTACCCTGGCAAAAAGAACTTGTCTATTCACTCTATCCGTCATCTCATGAATTTATAAACCGCTATGAGGTCACCCCTCAGCCTTCATCTTAAAGTTAATTATGGATCTCCCAGAGCATGGCTGACAGTAATAACAACAACAACAATGTGTATTTATTTATGTGGCGCCTTTTAATGATGGAATTAATGAGGCAGTTCACAAGAGTGTTCTGAAATAAAGTATGGCACTGAGTGACTCAATGAAATGTGAGGCCAGATGACCAAAAACTTGGTTAATGGGGAGAACATTGAGATGGAGAGACAGAAAGGTTTTATAGAGGGAATTCTGGGTCTTAAGGTCTAGTCAACTGAAAGCACAGATGGAATGGTTAAAATTTGGGATGTTCAAGAGGCCAGAAGCAGAGGAGATTAGATTAAATGTCTCAGAGGCTGATGAGGCTGTACTCCATTGGAGAAATGGGTATCAGCGAGGGATTCGAAAATATGACTGAGAGTTTTTAAATTAACACCTCAATTGACTTGGTCAATGTAGGTCAGCGAGCACTGGGCTGATGGGGGAACAGGACTTGCTGCGAGCTATGACACTGGCAACAAAGGTTTGGAAAGCCTGAAGTTGATGGAATGTGGGAGACAATCTGGGAGTACACTGGAGTGGTCAAGCCGAGAGGTAGCAAAGTCTTTCATCCGCAGATGAGTTGAGGTGGGGGTCAAGGCTACGCAGACTTATGGAGGTGGGAATACTTGACAAAATTTAATGCAGGCTGGCAGTGGTCTCGGCTGACATTGGACAGCCAATGCTTTGCTATTTTTCAGGAAGGCTTGGCATAGTAGGTGCCAGGTGGGCACTTAACAAGGCAGCAATGGGCCTGATCCTCAGAGTGATAGCTCCCCCACTCCCAGAGGGGAGGTCCTCCTGGCAAACTTCTGGCAGTTCTTCACTGGGTAGCAGCTGGTAATATACTGTCCCTATGCCCAAAACCACTGAGGAACTGGAGCCACAGATGATGGCATGGGGGAGGGAAGTGAGGCAGCAATGGTGAAAGACCCCCCTCGCCCTTCCCCTTCCCCCATCTCTGTCGCACCATTTCCAATGTCATCTCCCTCGGTCACGCCCCCACTGGCTACCCCGCTGGACAAGCCGGACAGAGCTTGTTTCTCAGGTGTCCAGCATGGCAAATCCCTGGCCTGTTGCTGGGGGAGCAATGGCAGTGAAGGGTGAGGCCCTGAGGCAAGTTATAGATGACCCCAGAACAGCCTGAATGAAGAGACTACGGGTGGGAAGTTCCCAGCCAATGAAATGCTTCCCTTGGATGCAAACCTGCCTCCAAGGAGGGGCATTAAATTCCTCTCTCTTAGATAGCACACACAGTTTTACTACCATTACACTCTGGATCATACAATGTCTTTCCTGCCAGCTGAGATGGAATTGTGTTTTTGTTACATTCACAAACTCCAAATTCTCTAAATACATTGGCTTGAGATAAATAGCAGAAGCAGGCTTAGGAGATGGAAGAGGCCAGAAAGAAATGACTACTTTTTTAAAAAAGACGTAACACTTACTTTTGACATATACATTCAACTTTAACCACAGTTCCATCATTCTACGTCTAATTTGTTGCCGTTTAGTGAAAATAAGTCGATTAACTCTGAGTGTGATCTTCATTTCCATGTGTGAGCTGAGTTACAGAAGGCACCCAGCACTTACAGGGCTCTGTGAATCAGTAGATATAAAACAGAGCTAGCTATGACACGGGGAAAGCTGAACAAGGGGGAATCGTTAAGATGCGGGAGATGCAAAACGTAATTGAAAATCACTGCAAATTTGTTTAAGAGACCCCAAATGGATCTCAGTTTTAGAAACTGAAACAGACAAGAGTTCACCCTAATTTGTGGACCATCACAAATTGGGAAATTGTGTAGCAATGTCTGAAGGACAGATTGTACAACATGTGGCCAGTCTGAAGGCATTGATGTCAATTAATTAATTAATTAATGCCATTAATGCCCAAGCTCTGTAATGATTGGTGCAGACAGGTTAACATCACTAAGAAAGTAGCTGTACTTACATGTATCCGAAAGGACAGTATTTGTCACAAACCACAGGCTTGCATTTCTTTGGCCGTGTGCGGCACTGGCAGATCTCACAGCCGTGTACATCAGTCTGCAGGCCAAATGGACAGTCCAGGCCACAGCCCGATATGAGCCCTGTGCACAGCTCTTCTCCTGGGGAAAGAAAAAAGACCAAAGTCATCTTAGATTCTGCACTATCCAGATGCAGCTGAAAGAAAGAGCTGAAAACAAATTTGTACGGTGCCTTTCACCACCTCAGGACTCTTGCAATAGGATCTGTAGCCACCAGTGGGGGCAGCCACCATTCACTAGTGCTATATTGGCACCATTCCACCTCAGGGCCCTTTAACTTTTGGTGGAATGGGGTGTGGGCAGCAGGGCTACTGTACCCAAGAAACAGGGATTCAATTAAAATCCATAAAGGTCTGCTGTCTGCAGCCAAATGTATCCTGCTGCTTGGTCAGTGCTGGAAAGCCTCCTATTGGCCCTTCAACTTTGGGTAGGTGTCCACTATCCCCGAACTGGACGGCGAGCCCTCCCCCCAGCCACCAACTGGTCCATTTCAGGGACAATCTGTTGTTATTATGGAACAATGTGTTCTGTCATTTGGCAGCGTATCCTTAGGAAACTAGATCTGGTGGGCCACTAAAAGCTCCAACTGGTGTCCAGCTGTATTTTGAAAAAGGAAATGGAGCTGTTCTGTTGGTTTGGAATCCCACCTGCCCACATGGTCACTTGAGTTGGGGAGGGGCTGGTGCCTAGTCTTGTGAAGTTGTAATTCCAGAAAGTTGTGCATGTCCCATTGCAGTAAATGAACTACTTTCAAAGGTTTTCCATCTTGTGCTGGGAATGATGGCCAGACTCTTTGAATCAGCAAAGTCCCACAGATAGCAACTGGTAATCTGTGCTGCTGGCCTTGGTCTAGGGACTAATGTTGGCTAAACATGGGGAGAACTGTCTGCTCATTTGCAAAGAGTGGGATTGGGTATTTTGAGCTGATGGGTCTCCCATTTCATTTCTGTGGCTGACTTACACAATGATCTTTCCCCTGATCATCCCTGCAAGGTTTCTTGCCAAACCTTCACTGAACAAACTATACCATTAATGTTAAACACTCATGATGTGGGAACACAGCAGAGCAGCCGCACTGTGTTCAACCTTGTCAGATAGCTGATGTACTGATCCATTGTGGAATACAGACCTGTCACCCCTTTCACTGAGAAGGAGAAGGTCAGGCTGGTGAGCAGGTGCAGCCTCCAAGTCACACACCCTTCTGACTTGGACTGATTATGCCATTAATTTCTCAGTTTATGGTCAAAATCCTGGAACTTGCTCTCCCATATACCAGTGTACTTATACCACACAGACACCAGTGATTCAAGAAGTCAGCTCACAATCATCTTTTTAAGGGCATGTAGGAATGAGCAATAAACGCCACCTTGCCAGTGACACACACATCTCATGTATGAATGATACAGCAATATGTGAATGCAATGCTTTGCTTTTTAGATTCCATACAGTGTGGAAACAGGCCCTTCAGCCCAACCAGTCCACACTGACCCTCCGAACAGTAACCCACCCAGACCCATTTCCCTCTGACTAATGCACCTAACACTATGGGCAATTTAGCATGGCCAATTCACCTGACCTGCACATCCTTGGACTGTGGGAGGAAACGGGAGCACCCAGAGGAAACCCACGCAGACACGGGGACAATGTGCAAACTCCACCCAGACAGTCGCCCGAGGCTGGAATTGAACCCACGGTGGCACAGTGGTTAGCACTGCTGCCTCACAGCGCCAGAGACCCGGGTTCAATTCCCGCCTCAGGCGACTGACTGTGTGGAGTTTGCACGTTCTCCCCGTGTCTGCGTGGGTTTCCTCCGGGTGCTCCGGTTTCCTCCCACAGTCCAAAGATGTGCAGGGTTAGGTGAATTGGCCATACTAAATTGCCCGTAGCGTTAGGTAAGGGGTAAATGTAGGGGTATGGGTGGATTTCGCTTCGGCGGGTCGGTGTGGACTTGTTGGGCCGAAGGGCCTGTTTCCACACTGTAATCTAATCTAATCTAATCTAACCCGTGGCCCTGGTGCTATGAGGCAGCAGTGCTAACCACTGAACCACTGTGCCGAACAGAATAAAGCCATTTCCTAATTTGGCTGACAGTTTGTTTGTAGAATGATACCACTGTAGTGTACAGTGTAGAGGATGCACAGCACCAACAATTACACATCTTTTACCATGGAGAATGACACCAGGAGCAACCCTGATATCACCAACACCAACAGGTTCCTCCTCCTGTGATGTAGCCTGGAATTCCCCATCTAACACGATCACAGAAACAGCATCCTCCTATGTTCTGCAGCAGATCAATGGGAAATCTCACCAACACCCGATCAGGACTTGAGATAGCCAACACAAAATCCGGGAGTAGATCTTTTAAATATAAAGAGTTCGTCCTTTCTGAAGGAGGGTCACTGGATTCGAAACGTTAGCTCTGCTTTCTCTCCACAGATGCTGCTAGACCTATTGAGTTTCTTCAGGAATTTCTGGTTTTGTTTTGGATTTCTAGCATCCGAAGTTCTTTGGCTTTTGTTTTATCCATCCTTTCTCTACCTTGTCTCTTTCACCAAATGCTGACATCCTAACTTACCGCGCTCATCGTTTTGAATCACCATCATACCAAGAGATGTCAGGAATTGGCTGCTTACCTTCAATAGCTTATTCACTTTAAGGATTAGAAAAAAAGACTCCTTTTGACTGTACAGTCTCAATGGTCGGGCAAATATGTTAAACATACTAAAGCATTTTTTTTTGAAAAAAAAAGAAAAAATAACGCACCTTTGATCATTTAGTTATAGCCCTGACCCAAATGTTTAGAATGATTCTGCTTTTAACGACCTGCCAACAGGCCAATTAGCAAAATACACAGTGGGAAGACACATTTTCCATAACAATGTGGCAAATGGAATTTTTATTGGCTCTTTGAAGCTGGCTCATCATACAAAAACATTCCAGCTTTGGGTAATGTGCAACCTGAAAAGCAGTTATTATCCTCTGTTTGCAGGAAGGAGAGGCAGGACTAAACACGACAAGAAAAAGAAAGCCTGAGGTGGGGGTGGGTTTTCAGGAAAAGTGCTCCTTTCTCTATAAATTAACAGTGGAAGAAAAGCCAACAGCTTCTCTTCAGCAAGTTTGTGAAATATTTAACCAGCTTCCATGTGCTCCTGGAACTACTGGAGTAGTTCTTGTGTGTGTTTACATTGTGGAGGTGAATGTTTCCTCTATATTTTTTCACACTTCCTCTCGCCTTGCCAAAGCTCTATGCAGGCTCATTGACCAGCTTCCAATATCTGTCCCTGTGATCAAGCATGCTGTGTCAACAAGGTGTTTGACCACAAGGGCAGTTGAACTCAATGGCTTTCTTATCCAGTTGTGCTCTGGGTTGGTTTATTACCTTAAGAAGCAGCAACCTGGCACAACAGTCTCCTCCCTTGCAGAGAGAGCTCGGAACAATTGCAGCACCGCTACTGGGGTCAACCAAGGTGATGCATTTCAATCAGAAGAACACAGAAAGACAACACAAAAGTAGGGGTGGTGTTGGAACAGGCAGATCTGGGTGAATATATGCAGAGATCACTGATGGTAGCAGGACCAGTGGAGAGAACAGTTAAGAAAGCATACAGTATCCTCAGCTTTATTAACAGGGGCATAGAGTACCAGAGCAAAGAGATGATGTTGAACTTGAATAAGACATTTGTTAGATGTCAGCTGGCATATGGTTGTACAAATCCAGGAGCCACCTTATAGTAAGGATGTGAATGCATTGGAAAGAGTGCAGAAGCAATTTAGGTTGAAACTTTATTGCTGGAACAGCACAGCAGGTCAGGCAGCATCCAGGGAACAGGAGATTCGACGTTTCGGGCACAGGCCCTTCTTCAGGAATGAGCAGAGAGTGTTCAGCAGGAGAAGATAAAAGGTAGGGAGGAGGGACTTGGAGGAGGGGAGTTGGAAATGTGATAGGTGGAAAGAGGTCAAGGTGAGGGTGATAGGTCGGAGTAGGGTGGAGGCGGAGAGGTCAAGAAGAAGACTGCAGGTCAGGAAGGCGGTGCCGGGCTGGAAGGATCCGGCTGAGACAAGGTGGGGGGAGGGGGGATGAAGAAACTGGTGAAGTCCAAGTTCATCCCCTGCGGTTGGAGGGTTCCCAGTCGGAAGATAAGACGCTCCTCCTCCGACCGTCGGGTTGTTGTGGTTTGGCGGTGGATGAGTCCAATGACCTGCATATCCTCGGTGGAGTGGGAGGGGGAGTTGAAATGCTGTGCCACAGGTTGGTTGGGTTGGTTCGTCCGGGTGGCCCAGAGGTGCTCCCTGAATCGCTCCGCAAGTAGGCGGCCTGTCTCCCCAATATAGAGGAGGCCACACCGGCTGCAGCGGATGCAGTAGATGATGTGGGTGGAGGTGCAGGTGAATCTGTGGCGGATATGGAAGTTTCCCCTGGGGCCTTGGAGAGAAGTGAGGGGGGAGGTGTGGGCGCAAGTGTTGCACCTCCTGCGGTTGCAAGGGAAGGTGCCGGGAGTGGTGGTTGGGTCGGTGGGGGGTGTGGATCTGACAAGGGAGTCGCGGAGGGAGTGGTCTCTACGGAAAGCTGATAGGGGAGGGGAGGGAAATATATCCTTGGTGCTGGGGTCTGTTTGGAGGTGGCGGAAGTGACGGCGGATGATGCGCTGTACATGGAGATTGGTGGGGTGGTAGGTGAGGACCAGTGGGGTTCTGTCCTGGTGGCGGTTGGAGGGGCGGGGCTCAAGGGCGGAGGAGCGGGAAGTGGAGGAGATGCGGTGGAGGGCACCGTCGACCACGTCGGGGGGGAAATTGCGGTCCTTGAAGAAGGAGGCCATCTGTGTTGTACGTATTTTGAACTGGTCCTCCTGGGAGCAGATGCGGCGGAGACGAAGGAATTGGGAGAATGGGATGGCGTTTTTACAGGGGGCAGGATGGGAGGAGGTGTAGTCCAGGTAGCTGTGGGAGTCGGTAGGTTTGTAGTAGATGTCCGTGTTGATTCGGTCGCCTGAGATAGAAACAGAAAGGTCTAGGAAGGGGAGGGAGGAGTCCGAGACTGTCCAGGTGAATTTGAGGTCGGGGTGGAAGGTGTTGGTGTAGTGGATGAACTGTTCCCCTCCCCCCACCTTGTCTCAGCCGGATCCTTCCAGCCCGGCACCGCCTTCCTGACCTGCAGTCTTCTTCTTGACCTCTCCGCCTCCACCCTACTCCGACCTATCACCCTCACCTTGACCTCTTTCCACCTATCACATTTCCAACTCCCCTCCTCCAAGTCCCTCCTCCCTACCTTTTATCTTCTCCTGCTGAACACTCTCTGCTCATTCCTGAAGAAGGGCCTGTGCCCGAAACGTCGAATCTCCTGTTCCCTGGATGCTGCCTGACCTGCTGTGCTGTTCCAGCAATAAAGTTTCAACTTTGATCTCCAGCATCTGCAGACCTTACTTTCTCCCAGAAGCAATTTACAAGATAGGCTCCAGGACTGAGAAACTTCAGCTATGTGGATAATTTGAAGAAATTGTTATCCTTAGAGAGAAGAAGGCTGAGAGGAGAGATCTGATAAAGGTTTTTAAAATCCTGAGGGAGCTTGATAGGGGAGGTTAGGAGAAGCCGCCACACTCTTACAAAGATCAAGAGCCAGAAGGCATGGATTTGAAGTAATTTGCAAAAGAAGCAAAAGTGAGGTTAGAAAATACTTTTTTCACAGGGAGTTGTTAAGGTGTGGAATGCACTGCCTGGATGTATGGTGGAGGCAGGTTCAAGTGAGACATTCAAGAGGACCTTGGATGATCATCTGGAGAGGAACAATGTGTAAGGCTGGATGTAAATTTGCTCAGTGAGCTACAAATCTTCTCAAAACTCGCTAATGTGTAAAGCTATTGGGGGAGAAAAAGCAGGAAAGTGGGACTAGCTAATGATACTCATTGGAGTCTGTGCAGAAAGAATGGGCTAATGGTCTCCTTCAATATTACAATACTTCTTTGCTTCTGAGTTAATGTAAAACATTAACATGAGCTTGCGAGTGCCATCGTTTCACAGTTACTCATTGGATAAATCACTGAATCATTTCAGAATCCTGTTTTGCTCTTTCTTCTCACAATTCTTTTTATGCTTTGCTTCTCCTTAATTGTTAAAAGGGACAAGTTGGACTCTCGTTGTGCAGGCACTACTATAGATCTTCAATTCTCCGAACAGCACAGAAACCCAGAGTAACCTCTCCTCCCTGATAAGTTGATGCTCTGACCTAATCAGGAGAGTTCCATAGAGAGGCTCCATTGTACAGTAGAAAGCTATGAAAATATTGACTATACTAAAAAAAAGTACTCCATTGGCTGAAAAGTGCTTTGCAGAGTCTGGAGTTTGTGGTAAGGTAATTACTTATAATCAATGAAGAGTTATATGAATCTCCTTCTATCAGACAGAAACAATTGCTTATGTACAGCCTGAGGAACACCACTTGCCAAGTATGAGGCAAGAGGCTATATAAATGCAAGATCTTTCTGACCTTGAGAGTCACCATAGCCTCCTAGTATCGGACATCAGGAATGCAAACACAGGCACTCAGGGGCACATGGGATATTTCCTGTTGGTGCTGTCACCTGTGCAGCAGGGCAAAGAGACTCAACATTTACTTTTCACTTTCAAAGCATAAATACACGGAATGACGCACATGGAAGAGCTGCAGTTCCTTTCAATCAGATTACATGAAGGAACACCAATGGAAAATGAGAAAAAGGAAGCATTTTCCTGGCTCTGGGCCAGGCAATTGTGTTTTCTAAAAAAAAAGTGTATTTCCCTGCTAGCCTGAATCCAGACGGCAAAACTGTTATAAATTGAAAATGTCATGGACAACACTGCAATATGATAAATACTTCCACTTGTGTGGCTGCCATAACCTACTTGTGAATCATTTGCATCAACCTCACTTCTGGAGATATTTATCATATCACACAAGAGGAAGTCCTATTTATAAAGCTTTTCAGTAGTTTCAGGTGGTAATGCTGACTAATCCAGGCCTTGTTGCTATGTGTGGCACACGCAGACACACATGCAGCTAAGTGACTCAAACAGCAGACAGATGTTAAGCAGAATGACAAATGCAGTACTCACTGGTTTTGCACTGACATGTGTGGCATCCACTGTAGTCCAGCTTGAAGCCATAGATACAATCTCTTTCAGTCAGGGTGCAGTTGATCAGCAGCTCGCATGTCGGGGGCCCAATGGTGATGTATGTTGGCTCTGCAGCAATGAAGGAAAGGCAGATTAGAGAGAGAGAGAAAGAGAGACGACAGAGAGTTGGGGAAGGAGTGTTGGAAAATCTCAGGTAGATCACTCATCTTCATAGCCAGCTTGGGTTATTTGGCAGAGCTCAAATTCTGGGATCAGAAAGTTCCAAGTTCAAACAGATAATTTAGGCTTTGCAGCATTAAAGCAAAGCTACATTGCTTGAGGCGATTTTTGGGATGAGATGTTAAAGAGATGAGATGAGGTGTTACTTGCTTGCACCAGTGGTTCTTAACGATTCCGAAGAGAGCAGGGATGTTCCTCAATATCAACAATGCAATCTAAACCACCAACATCCATGAGATAACCCAGTCATCTCACTGCCTGCTTATGAGCTATTTCTGGAGCAGAATGCTTTTGTATCTACCTGCAACAATCACTGCTCTTTGAAACTAATTAACTGCATAAAGTACTTTGAGACATTTCAAAGTGATAAAACTATCAGTGAAAGTTTTTTGAAAGTTTAATTGCATTTACACTCACTTAAGATAACAAGCCAATATTCTGTAAAGATGCATAATTTATTCGGAAGCACTTCCTTTCACACTGTGTCTGAGTTATTTATCTTGAACATTTAATACTATTTTTTCACTACTTCCATTTGTGGAGGCCTATTCTTTGCTCATTTCTACAGCTGACTATACACAGACTGTATAATTGGGCTGCAAGTGAGGAAGAGCAAAGATCTCCATTCAAATATTTTGATTTTGGAAGTTTCCCTTCACTGTTCATACGTTTCCGGTAACCATTTGATTATACTCTTGTTACAACGCCTTCTGGAACTGTTTAGGAGAAAGTGAGGTCTGCAGATGCTGGAGATCAGAGCTGAAAATGTGTTGCTGGAAAAGCGCAGCAGGTCAGGCAGCATCCAGGGAACAGGAGAATCGACGTTTCGGGCATAAGCCTGAAGAAGGGCTTATGCCTGAAATGTCGATTCTCCTGTTCCCTGGATGCTGCCTGACCTGCTGCGCTTTTCCAGCAACACATTTTCAGTTCTGGAACTGTTTAACCTAATTTCAGGTTTGTTCAAGATCACTGAGTCTGTCTGTTATTGCATGATTCCTGATGCAATTAGAGTCATGGAGATGTACAGCTCGGAAACAGACCCTTCGGTCCAACCCGTCCATACCGACCAGATATTCCAACCCAATCTAACCCATTTGCCGGCCCATATCCCTCCAAACCCTTCCTATTCATATACCCATCCAGATGCCTTTTCAATGTTGTATTTGTACCAGTCTCCACCACTTCCTCTGGCAGCTCATTCCATACACGTACCACTCTCCATGTGAAGAAGTTGCCCCTTAAGTCCCTTTTATATCTTTCCCCTCTCACCCTAAACCTATGCCCTCTATTTCTGCACTCCCCCAACCCAGGGAAAAGACTTTGTCTATTTATCCTATCCATGCCCCCCATGATTTTATAAACCTCTATAAGGTCACCCCTCAGCCTTCGACGCTCCAGAGAAAACAGCCCCAGCCTGTTCAGCCTTTGCCTGTAGCTCAAATCCTCCAATCCTTGCAACATCCTTGTAAATCCTTTCTGAACCCTTTCAAGTTTCACAACATCTTTCTGATAGGAAGGAGACCAGAATTGCACGCAATATTCCAACAGTGGCCTAACCAATGTCCTGTACAGTCGCAACATGACCTCCCAACTCCTGTACTCAATACTCTGACCAATAAAGGAAAGCATACCAAACGCCTTCTTCACTATTCTATCTACCTGCGATTCCACTTTCAAGGAGCTATGAACCTGCATTCCAAGGTCTCTTTGTTTAGCAACACTCCATAGGGCCTTACCATTAAGTGTATAAGTCCTGCTAAGATTTGCTTTCCTAAAATGCAGCACCTCACATTTATCTGAATTAAACTCCGTCTGCCACTCCTCAGCCCACTGGCCCATCTGACCAAGATCCCGTTGTAATCTAAGGTAATCTTCGCTATCCACTACACCTCTAATTTTGGTGTCATCTGCAAACTTGCTTAACTATATATCTTATGCTCACATCCAAACTATTTATATAAATGACGAAAAGTACAGGACCCAGCACCGATCCTTGTGGCACTCCACTGGTCACAGGCCTCCAGTCTGAAAAACAAGCCTCCACCACCACTCTCTGTCTTCTGCCTTTGAGCCAGTTCTGTATCCAAATGGCTAGATCTCCATGTACTCCATGAGATCTAACCTTGCTAATCAGTCTCCCATGTGGAACCTTGTCAAACGCCTTACTGAAGTCCATATAGATCACATCTACTGCTCTGCCCTCATCAATCCTCTTTGGTACTTCTTCAAAAAACTCCATCAAGTTTGTGAGACATGATTTCCCACGCACAAAGCCATGTTGACTATCCCTAAACAGTCCTTGCTTTTCCAAATATGTGTAAATCCTGTCCCTCAGGATTCCCTCCAACAACTTGCCCACCACCAACGTCAGGCTCATTGATCTATTGTTCCCAGGTTTGTCCATACCACCTTTCTTAAACAGTGGCACCACGTTAGCCAATCTCCAGTCTTCCGGCACCTCACCTGTGACTATCGATGATACAAATATCTCAGCAAGGGGCCCAGCAATCACTTCCCTAGCTTCCCACAGAATTCTAGGGTACACTTGATCAGGTCCTGGGGATTTATCCACCTTTATGTATTTGTCTGCACTAATTTTACAGATTGCTTTGTGGACACGAATGGGTTAATTTGTAACATTTCTGGTAGTCAAATAGCTTACTGTAAGCTACAAATGAAACACAGTCATGTTCAGAGGTCAAGGAAATTAATAAAAGCATACATTGCCTTGCCTCTTGTTTCCCTAGCTTTTTGTGGGATGCTGACCACATGGATTGACTGTCACATTTGACAACACTTACTGCACACTATAAGGAATTCATCATGTTAAGTGCTTTAAGCTATTTTCACATGAAATGATATTTTACTAATACGAGCTGGAACAATAATATTCATTTGCCTAGGGTGCAGGCGATTTGTCAAATCGACAAACAATGGGCTGAATTAAACTTAAGTTGATTGAAAGGAACTACCTATACATATGAAACGAAGCAGAAATGGTTTGTTATAACTATTTTTGGCAGAAATACAAAAGAAATAGAGTTCTGAAGATATTTTTACATAAACATTATTGGTTACATTGATGAAGCTAAAACAGATCATCCATGATCTAATTGATTGTTATACATTAACGATCTGGAACGAAGGAATTGAGGGCTTTGTTACTAAGTTTGCAGATGACACAAAGATGGGTGGAGGGACATGTATTGTTGAGGGAGGCTGCAGAAAGATTTGGACAGGCAAGGAGAATTGGTCAAAGTAGTGGTCAGATGGGATATAACATTGGAAAGTGTGAGATTACGCACTTCGGTCAGAAGAATAGGGGTGTCAACTATTTTCTAAATGTGGAAAGGCTATGGAAATCTGAAACACCAATGGACTTATAAATCCTAGTTCAAGATTCTCTTAAGGTTATCATGCACGTTTAGTTGGCAGTTTGGAAGGCAAATCCAGTTTTAGCAAAATTCCGAGAGGGCTAGAGTACAAGAGTAGGGATGTACTGCTGAGGCTGTCTAAGGCTCTGGTCAGACTGCATTTGGAATACTGTGAACAGTTTTGGCCCTGTATCTAAGGAAGGATGTGCTGACCGTGAAGAGGATCCAGAGGAGGTTTATGAGAATGATCCCAGAGATGAAGAGCTTGTTATATGAGGAGCAGTTGAGGAATATGGGTCTGTACATAGAAGGATGAGGGCGATCTAATTGAAACTTACAGAATGCTGAAACGCCTGGATTGAGCTGTTTCTGCTAGTAGGATAGACTAGGACCTGAGGGCACAGTCACAGAGTGAAGGGATAACTGTTTAGAACTGAGATGAAGAAGAATTTCTTCAGTTGCAGGGTGGTGAATCTGCAGAACACATTGCTGCAGAAGGCTATGGAGGTCACATCATTGAGTATCTTTAAGACAGAGATAGATAGATTCTTCATTAGTAAGGGAATCAAAAGTTATGGGTGGAAGGCAGGAGAATGGAATTGTGGAACATATCAGCCATGATCAAGTGGTGTAGTGGACTTGATGGGTCGAATGGCCAAATTTTGTTTATATATCTTACTATCTTGCAAATGTGGAACAGGCTCAAGGAGCTGTTGAATAGCCTCCCCTCTTGTCCCATCAGTGTATAGTGCCTGTGCTGCTTTCACCTCATGAACTGGGTGTTAATAATGGCTCAGTTGATATCATCTTAACCTCTGGACATGCTCCATGTACTAGTCCAAGACTTGACGCTGTTGCTCCCAAGAAAGTGCAGCATTGCTGAAGGTGTTGTCTTTTAGATGAAATATTAAACCAAGACTCCGTCTGCACACTAAGGTTCAAGAAAACCCCATGGCACTATTTTGAAAAAGACATTTATGGTAATCCCCGATATCATGGCAAATATCTATCTCTTAGATTAGATTAGATTAGATTACTTTACAATGTGGAAAAAGGCCCTTCAGCCCAACAAGTCCGCACCGACCCGCCGAAGCGCAACCCCTTAATCAACATCACAAAATTGACGACTGTCTGTCATATTCACATTGATATGTGTGGAAGTTTGCTGCACTACCAACAGTGCAACATTTCAAATTCTATAAAGTCCTTTGGGATCTGTTGAGGTTATGATAACTGCTATATAAATGTAGGTCTTTGCTTCTGAGCTGTGCATTCCTTCTGCACTCAGAGACCTCACTGATGAGAACCAAACTTCTCACTTGATGAGAAATTCATAAGTTTTGCTCAATTTCCAGAGGGTTTATGAACATACAAGCAAGCATAGACCTTTTGGGCCTTCAAATTTGTTCCATCTTTCATCAAGATCACGGATTGTAATCTCAACTGTACATTCCTGTGTACCCTGATAACCTCTCAGGCCCTTGGTGACCAAGAATTGATCCATCGCTGCCTTGAAAATATTTAAAGATCCTGCATCCGCTGTCTTTTAAGGAAGGGAATTCCAAAGATCCAGAAGGAAAAAAATGTTTCCTCATCTCCGTTTTAAATGGGCAGCTCCTCATTTTTTAACTATGACCATTCACTCTAGATTCTTCCACAAGAGAAAACATCTTTCAAGATCCACCCAGTCAAGTGCCCCCATTGAAACATACAACGTAAGTAACATATGTTTCTATTAGGTCTTTTCCGAACTCCAGAGGATACAGGCCTTGCCTGTCTTGCCTTTCCTCATTAGGCAATCTGCTCATTCCAGGCACTGGTGTAGTAAAGCTTCTCTGAACCACTTCCAATGCATTAACATCCCTCTGTAAGTACAGTGAGCAGTACTATATAGAGTTCTCCAGTATGGCCTGTATAAATGAAGCATAACCTCAATACTCTTGAATTCAATTCCCCTCACAATAAAATCTGAATTCTGTTAGCTTTCCTGATTTCTTGCTTTACTTGCATACTAACCTTTTCGTTCAAGTATTCAACGCTACCCCATGTAAGGATGTCTTGTGGTGCAGTGTTGTGACACTGTCTCTGAGCGCAAAGCTTCGGGTGTGCATCTTATCCTAGAACTTAAACACATGCATCAACATGTTCAAGAGTAGCTTCTTCCCTGCTGTCATTAGACCTCTGAATGGACCTCTCAAATTGCAAATCTAATGTTGATCTTGCTTTTCGGGTACTGTCTTTGCAGCCGTAACTTTGTATTCCGCGCTCTGTTCAATCACCCTATGATCTTTGCAGGTTATAATCTGCCTGTACTGCACGTAAAACAAAACCTTTCACTGTACTTAGGTACATGTTAAAATGATAAATCAAATCAAATCAAGGAAGGTGCATTCGTAATGTGGCCAAAAAGGTTGCGTGTCAATCTCTCAAACCTTTCAAGGACGCCATGGTGAAAGTGGAAGAGATTCTTGGTCAGTCACACGATGGAAAGAACATCATAGGGTCTCTAACATTGATACCTATAACACCAGATTAGAACAGGCACATGAGAACAGCATGTTGCTACAGCAACTCAAACCTCCTGGGACAGTGAACAGTCAAACACCAGCAGCTACACCAGACAACCCCATGGCACTGCAGTGGTGTGAACTTTAATAAAAGTACACTCAGAATATGCAGATGGGGCTGGGCTGCTGTGCAAATAAACAAAGGAAAAGAGAGGGAGTGGGGGAATGAAAAAAACCCACAAGTGGCTGAGACATTATGAGTCTTTTGGAATCGTTTCAAGCCCTGTGAGAGTGATGCGAATTCAAGTCAAATCTGATTTAAAAATTAACTGGACTTTATTCCACTTAGCCAAACAAATTGATTGAATTGTCCTGATCCTTTCTTTTTTATGACTGCACTGTGGGTAAACCTGCCAAAACCTCAGAGCAAAGAGCATATTTCACATTTCAAGCTGAACTGAATGGCCATTTACTGTGGAAGGAATGTCTCCTGGACAGAAACTCATGGGGGCCAAAGTGTCAAAGGTGACAGGCGCAGCCCATTCATCACTAACCAACTACGGTTAGGCAGGAGCATTGCGGTTTCAGCATGAGATTAACAAAGAATTTTACAAAACAAAGTGACTGCTGGTGCACCTGGTTACAGTCAAAAAATGCCATTTAGTTAGTCTGCAGCGGGTCAATGATGGATTGTTTGAAAATGCTGACTTTTATTCACACGCAAGGCTTCCATCGTGGTTTAAGATGGTAATTGACTGGTTTCAGTCACTATCCAGCAGACTCATCATTGTGAGAGAATGATACTGGGTTAAACTCGGAATCCCAAAGCTGCACTGGTTTTAAATAGACCCACCCTTGAGGTAAATTCCATTGTTATACTGAATGGGACACTTGGCAGTTTTATGTAGGTGAGGTCTAATGAGGTTTCAGTCAGAGAATGTTACTTGTGATGCTGTTCAGCAGCGGTTCATGAGACACAATGAAAGAACTCTGATTAATCCACCCACTTGGAATCATACAGAGGAGCAGGTGAGAGGAAGAGAGAACTTTCACATCAGAAACTACCACTGCTAATGTAATATGGGGAAAAGCAACAGTTAATTTCTGTGCAGCAATGGAATAATCTGCTCTAGTGATGTTTATTGAAGGATCAATTGTGGTCATGTTACTGGAAAGTATAAATAGAAGCAAATTATTGCAGACTGGAGTTTGGAAATTAAAAAACAGCAAGTGCTGGAGAAACTCAGCAGGTATGGCAGCATCTGTGGAGAGAGAAACAGAGTTAATGTTTTGACTCCAGTTATGACTGAGGAGTTCCGATGAAGAGCCATAGCAGACACAAACTGGTAACTCTGTTTCTCTCTCTTTCCACAGACGCTGCCAGACCTGCTGCTGAATTCCTCCGGTATTTTCTGTTTTAATTACTGGGTCATCTTTGAAAGGTGCCATTTAATATTTCCTCTCCACCTAAGAGGCTAAATGCAACCTTGGTTTTAATATCTCATCCAAAAGAGTAGATCCTGCCCAACGGAAAAAATAATCATTTTGATTAAAGTTCATCAACATGATAAATTAGTTCTGTTTCTCTCTGCACAGAAGCTGCCTGATCAGCTGAGAATTTCCAGTTTTTACTGCAGCATTTCAACATGTGCAGTACTGTACTTCTGTGTTTGGACTGGGCAGAACCGAAGATGCAACAAGTAATGCACTGGCGTTTGCATTGAATTGTCTGGTAGGATGGAACAGATGCTACTCACTTCCTGGCTTCTGCTGTTTCTATTTCTTAAAAATGGCTCAATGGGAGCAGTATGTACACTCCACTAGGACAAAAGTGAAATCTGATCAGTCAGCCACTGAGGAAGAGGCTATTCTGTAGGTCTTTGAGTGAATCCAGTCCCCCATAGGTGGCACTGTTTCACACTTAGCACTAACATCCTAACTCTCAGATAGGCCCAATTTTAACTTATAGGCAGTTAAAATTAGACCCATGCTTAAATCCACTTCGAGTGGGGGCCAATTGATCCTGTTGTCAACTGACTTTTGAGGACTTTGCAGGCGACCTTCAGAATTCTAAATAAAGGATTCTCTAGGTTCAATTAAGAATGTGCTTCAGAAGCCCTTATTATCTAAAATGGGCATTGTTGATAATGAATTAACTTAGCTTTTATTGTGACTGCAACCAGAGCTAAGTGGATCACATTGAGCATGAGATCCTTCATTGGGGCTGTTAATTGGGGCCAATCAGGGAGCCCTGGCTGACAGATACAGACAGAAGATTCAGAAGATCTCCTCAGTCTAGGGACCAGATCTGAGCTGCCTGGTCAGAGCACATGTAAATAAAGGGTGACTTGGTGACAGGATACCAAGTGCAGTTATTTCAGTTATACAGACCATTCTGCAAAAGCAGAAATGTCACTCAGACATGTGGCTTATTTACAATTTGATAATTCGTTTCCTCCCTTGGGTTAAGGCCAATAGCCAAGTTACTAATAATTGCTTTTACTGGGGGAGGAATGTCCGTGCTCCTACACACACATCAACTGGGCAGTATGTTTACAAAAAAATAAAAGGCATTAGAAATTTTACATTGACAACTTAAGAACAGCATTGAAAGAGACCAGAGGACTGAGTCTTAATAAGTCTCTTGGCTGTAGAATAGTGTGGAGCTTGTTCAGAGAAAGGGAGGGTTGTAAAATATAAATAAAACTGCAGGCAGGAGAGTGGAAAGAAACGCCATCTGAAACTCTTGCACAACTTTCCATTTCATCCCTGGAAAACATTCCATCAGCTTTCCTGCCTCTCATGTGTAACATTCTTTCCATTTCTTCAGATATCGGAGTATTTACCACACCACTCTAATCGGGCTGCAGTATCCCAGGTATCTGAAATTCTTTGGCAAGAGCTCCTCTCATTGTGCAAAGGCCTCTCTCAGCCTTGATTGTTTTCAGTCAGCGGATGGTTCCAGTTCAAGGTCAAAGGCAGTCTGGGCTGCTCGCAGTTGCCATGGAAACTTAAAGCAGGTGTTGAGCTTGAAGCATATACTGGGGAGAGGGGGGAGAGTGGGGTTTGATGTTGAGGCTAGAAAATGGAGAAGCAGTTGCTACCCACCAGCACCCCCACCCCATCTGAAAAAAGCCATTGTTCTGCATTGTCCAAATAACTCCAGGCCAGAGCCTGGGTTTCACAGTGTCGAATAATCCTCTGCAGTGCATCTGCAGCAGCTGTGAGTTGCGATGGGGACTCAGTCAGGGTTCAGCTTATTTCAGCCATTAATCATCTGGCAGACACAGTCTATCGTAGCCAGAGGTGACACTGGGCATGTTTTATATCACTGAACTTTGAAAATGAGAAGTAATATGAGATACAGACCCTTGAGGCGTCAAGTTGGTAGGTGCAGCATGGGCGGGGGGAGAAACTATGTGCCAAAGAGAGATTGAGTGGTTAAAAATGGCAATAGTCAATATGTGTTCACGTCGATATTTTCAAAGGATTAATTCCTCATGTATTAATTTGACTCCTGTTCTTCTGTGCATGTTAAAAATGGCCCAGCAGTCTATGTCCAGCTTGTGTGTTATCAACCGATAGCATCACACTTGATCAACCGCGCACAATATAAGTCATTGGTTCCCCCCGATCCCCTCTGAAATCACTGCACAGAGGCTAGTATCCAGTCACCAAGTCACCCTTTATTTACATGTGCACAGTTACTTGGTCTCTGACTAGCCAACTCAGAGCTAGTCCCTAGAATGAAGAGACTCTCTGAATCTCCTGTTTATATCTGTCAGCCAGGGCTCCCTGCTTGGCCTAGGTTAACCACCCTAACCAGGGATCTCATAGTCAATAAGATCCACCTGGTTCCAATCACCACACGCTCCATCCTGGATTAAAACTGATAAATCAGAAACTGCAATGTATGCAAACAGTCAGTCAAGAGAAATGGGGGAACAAATGGGAGAGGATCCATTCAGCAGCTACAACAAAACTAGTCTCCCACTGAGCTTCCATTTCACCCATGTTTCATCTGTGCTGTGGCAAGACGGGAGGAGGACAGGAAAACTGTGACAGAGGGTGTGGAAAGGAAAAGAGGGATATTCAAAAACTGCCCTCTGAGTCTTTCCATCATATTTTACATTGCAAACAATTTGAGTACCCCCAAGGGTTAACAAACAATACACTCAGATAAGCAACAGCCTTCGCTCATTTTCATGCCACTGAAGGTACAAAGCCTTTAAATGGTGGCTCTCCTGCTACCATACTGGTGAGGAAAGTTGGTGCCCTGGACTGCGTCAATGTGAATCTGGAGGCCAAATGACCCTGCCAATATGCACATGCGTGGTGCCTGTCTGTTCAATGATCTGCTTCACCACGTGTCCCAATCTCCAATGCTGCACTCTGTTTGCCACCCGAGACACCTCCCTCACCTCGGTTCCTCGTTCCCAGGGATGGTAAACAGTGAAGCAGCAATGTAAGGCACCCTCTGAGATACATATCAAGAGCAAATGCATAAATAAACATATGAACTAGATAAATGAAGCTGGTGAACTATAACCACCAGTAGCATCATGGCATAATAGTGAAGATAACAGGGACACAGTGAATGTAAGGGAGCAAATGGGAACATAATAGCCCTGGCTGTAATACATTAAGAAAGATAGACAGGGAGGTATAGCAGTATTGATCTGAGATACTGTTGCAGTACTAGAAAAGAATGGTACACATAATTTTGTTAAAGCTGAGAAATGATACAGTCACTACTATACCGTGAGTATATAACACAAACCACCAAATAATGGGAAGGAGCAAATTTCCAGAAAAATTTTGAAAAGATGCAAACATTTAAGAGTTGCGTGATAAGAGTAGACTTCAACTATCCTGTATGGACAGCAGTTCAAATGAACGGGGAGGAACTCCTGTAATATTTAGAAGGAAACATTCCCAATCAATATGTTTCTTGCCCAGCGAGGAAGGAAGCAGTGCTGGGTCTAGTTTTGGGGAATTAAGAGGGGCACGTGAAGATTAAGGATTCTGGGTAATCCAAGATGGAGGATGGGAAAAATTTCTGGTTGTAACAGCTGCTCCTTTATTCAGGTATTTTATGTGCTGGAGGTGATTTCCTCGAATTCCAGGAGCAGCAATTACTGTTTTATATGCTGTTGCTTTGTTTTGATATGTTCGGAAAAAATAGTCAGAACGACAGCAGTTTTAAAAGTGAGAAGCGTACACAAAGGAAGCACATGGTGAGGTCAGTGCAGGAGAGAAAGAAACTGACACTGAAGTGTACCTACACAGTTAGTGCCTTTGCTGTTTGAATTCATGTATTGCTGGACATCGGAGTGTGTCTGAGAATATTAACAAACAGTGAAATTCACAACTGAACTTGGAGGAACTGTTTGGGTGAAGTTCACAGCACAGAAGCAGATGAGTGTATTGTTGTTTTAAGTGTGACCTACAGAAAGTCTGCAATATTGAGTAGAGTGGGTTCTTTCTTGATTATATATTTTTGGAGATATGTCTCTTGATTAAACTTAAAATATAAGCCATAACTATTAATTTAACCTGGGGCAGTTATTAAAGAGAAATAAGATGGTGTTATTTTCTGGGTCTGTAGATTGTGAAGAAGCAAAATTAACCTTTAGTAGAGTGAAATGTGCTTCTTGTCAGATGAATTTAAAGATATTTTAAGGATTATTGTGGATTATATCTGCCATAAATGCTGTTGGTCCTGAATCTTATCAGATCGAATGAATCGTTTGGAGAGACAGTTAGAAGCAATGAGGAATTTGCAACAGCAACAGTATGTGATGGATGGCAGTTATAGGAAGGGGGGAAATGTCTCAGATACAGTCGCATAGATGGGTTAACTCCAGGAAAGGTAAGACAGGTAGGCAGCTAGTGTAGGAGTCTTTTGTGGCTATACCCATTTCAAACAAGTATGTTCTTTTGGAAAATGTGTGGTGGGGTGGGGGGGGGGGGGAATAGATTCTTAGGGGAACGTAGCACGAACAGCCAAGTTTCTGGTATTGAGACTGGCTCTAATGCAATGAGGAGTACATCAGCTTCCAGGAGATCAATTGTGTTTGGGGACTCTCTTGTCCGAGGTACAGACAGACGTTTCTGTGGCCAGCAGCGAAAAATCAGAATGGTGTGTTGCTTCCCTGGTGCCAGGATCAAGATGTCTCAGAGAGGGTGCAGAATGTTCTCACGGGGGAGAGGGGCCACAAGAGGTCATTGTCCACATTGGAACCAATGACATAGGAAGGGAAAAGGTTGAGATTCTGAAGGGAGATTACAGAGAGTTAGGCAGGAATTTAAAAAGGAAGTCCTCGAGGGTAGTAATATCTGGATTACTCCCAGTACTACGAGCTAGTGAGGGCAGGAATAGGAGGATAGAGCAGATGAATGCATGGCTGAGGAGTTGGTGTATGGGGGAAGGATTCACAATTTTGGATCATTGGAATCTCTTTCGGGATAGAAGTGATCTTTACAAGAAGGACGGATTGCACTTAAATTGGAAGGGGACTAATATTCTGGCAGGGAGATTTGCTAGAGCTGCTCGGGAGGATTTAAACTAGTAAGGTGGGGGTGGAACCCAGGGAGATAGTGAGGAAAGAGGTCAATCTGAGACTGATACAGTTGAGAACAGAAGTGAGTCAAACAGTCAGGGCAGGCAGGGACAAGGTAGGACTAATAAATTAAACTGCATTTATTTCAATACAAGGGGCCTAACAGGGAAGGCAGATGAACTCAGGGCATGGTTAGGAACATGGGACTTGGATATCACAGCAATTACTGAAACATGGCTCAGGGATAGGCAGGACTGGCAGCTTAATGTTCCAGGATACAAATGCTACAGGAAGGATAGAAAGGGAGGCAAAAGAGGAGGGGGAGTGATGTTTTTGATAAGGGATAGCATTACAGCTGTGCTGAGGGAGGATATTCCTGGCAATACATCTAGGGAGGTTATTTGGGTGGAACTGAAAAATAAGAAAGGGATGATCACCTTATTGGGATTGCATTATAGACCCCTTAATAGTCAGAGGGAAATTGAGAAATAAATTTGTAAGGGATTTCAGTTATCTATAAGAATAATAGGGTGGTTATGGTAGGGGATGTTAACTTGCCATACATAGACTGGGACTGCCATAGTGTTAAGGGTTTAGATGGAGACAAATTTGTTAAGAGTGTACAAGAAAATTTTCTGAGTCAGTATGGGGATGTACCTACGAGAGAAGGTGCAAAACGTGACCTACTCTTGGGAAATAAGGCAGGGCAGGTGACTGAGGTGTCAGTGGGAGAGCACTTTGGGGCCAGTGACCATCATTCTATTAGATTTAAAATAGTGACGGAAAAGGATAGACCAGATCTAAAAGCTGAAGTTCTAAATTGGAGAAAGGCCAATTTTGACGGTATTAGGCAAGAACTAAGTAATCTAATCTAATCTAATCTAAACTTTCGAAAGCTGATTGGGGGCAGATGTTCGCAGTTAAAGGTATGGCTGGAAAAGGGGAAACCTTCAAAAATGAGATAACGAGAATCCAGAGAAAATATATTCCTGTCAGGGTGAAAGGAAAGGCTGGTAGGTATAGGGAATGCTGGATGACTAAAGAAATTGAGGATTCGGTTAAGAAAAAGAAGGAAGCATATGTCAGGTATAGACAGGATAGAGCGAGTGAATCCTTAGAAGAGTACAAAGGCAGTAGGATTATACTTAAGAGGGAAATCAGGAGGGCAAAAAGGGGACATGAGATAGGTTTGGCAAATAGAATTAAGGAGAATCCAAAGGGTTTTTACAAATTTGTTAAGGACAAAAGGGTAACTAGGGAGAAAATCAGCAAGGCAGCCTTTGTGTGGAGCCACAGAAAATGGGGGTGATACTAAACAAGTATTTTGCATCAGTATTTACTGTGGAAAAGGATATGGAAGATATAGACTGTAGGGAAATAGATGGTGACACCTTGCAAAATATCCAAATTACAGAGGAGGAAGTGCTGGATGTCTTGAAACGGTTAAAGGTGGATAAATCCCCAGGACCTGATCAGGTGTACCTGAGAACTCTGTGGGAAGCTAGAGAAGTGATTGCTGGGTCTCTTGCTGAGATATTTGTATCATCGATAGTCACAGGTGAGGTGCCGGAAGACTGGAGGTTGGCTAACGTGGTGCCACTATTTAAGAAGGGTGGTAAAGACAAACCAGGGAACTATAGATCGGTGAGCCTGACCTCAGTGGTGGACAAGTTGTTGGAGGGAATCCTGAGGGACAGGATGTACATGTATTTGGAAAGGCAAGGACTGATTCGGGATAGTCAACATGGCTTTGTACGTGGAAAATCATGTCTCACAAACTTGACTGAGTCTTTTGAGGAAATAACAAAGAGGATTGATGAGGGCAGAGCAGTAGATGTGATCTATATGGACTTCAGTAAGGCGTTCGACAAGGTTCCCTATGGGAGACTGATTAGCAAGTTTAGATCTCACGGAATACAGGGAGAACTAGCCATTTGGAAACAGAACTGGCTCAAAGGTAGAAGACATAGGGTGGTGGAGGAGGGTTGTTTTTCAGACTGGAGGCCTGTGACCAGTGGAGCGCCACAAGAAACGGTGCTGGGCCCTCTACTTTTTGTTATTTACATAAATGATTTGGATATGAGCATAAGAGGTACAGTTAGTAAGTTTGCAGATGACACCAAAATTGGAGGAGTAGTGGACAGCAAAGAAGGTTATTTCAGATTACAACAAGATCTTGACCAGATGGGCCAATGGGCTGAGAAGTGGCAGATGGAGTTTAATTCAGATAAATGCGAGGTGCTGCATTTTGGGAAAGCAAATCTTAGCAGGGTGTACACACTTAATGGTAAGGTCCTCGGGATTGTTGCTTAACAAAGAGACCTTGGAGTGCAGGTTCATACCTCCTTGAAAGTGGAGTCGCAGGTAGATAGGATAATGAAGAAGGCATTTGGTATGCTTTTGTTTATCAGTCAGAGTATTGAGTACAGGAGTTGGGAGGTCATGTTGCGGCTGTACAGGACATTGGTTAGGCCACTGTTGGAATATTGTGTGCAATTCTGGTCTCCTTCCTATCGGAAAGATGCTGTGAAACTAGAAAGGGTTCAGAAAAGATTTACAAAGATGTTGCCAGGGTTAGAGGATTTGAGTTATAGGGAGAGGCTGAACAGGCTGGGGCTGTTTTCTCTGGGGCGTCAGAGGCTGAAGGGTGACCTTACAGAGGTTTACAAAATTATGAGGGGCATGGATAGGGTAAATAGACAAAGTCTTTTCCCTGGGGTCAGGGAGTCCAGAACTAGAGGGCATTGGTTTAGGGTGAGAGGGTAAAGATATAAAAGAGACCTAAGGGGCAACCCTTTCACGCAGATGGTGGTACGTGTATGGAATGAACTGCCAGAGGATGTGGTGGAGGCTGGTACAATTACAACATTTAAGAGGCATTTGGATGGGTATATGAATAGGAAGGGTTTGGAGGGATATGGGCCGGGTGCTGGCAGGTGAGACTAGATTAGGTTGGGATATCTGGTCGGCATGGATGAATTGGTCTGAAGGATCTGTTTCCATGCTGTACATCTCTATGACTCTAAGTGAAGATGTTTCAGTGGGAACCTTTGAGAAGCAGTGACCATAATATCAATTGGTTTACAGTAATTATGGAAAAGGATAAAGAAAGATTAAATGTGAAAATACCCAAATGGAGGAAAGCTGACTTAGCGAGTTGCAAAGCGGAAAATGAAATGTTAACGGTGGTGCAGGGACAGAATGGTACTTGTCTTTGAAGCTGGTGGGACATGCTGGGAAGGCTGCGTTTAAACAAAAGTTGGTGGTCCCTCAGGCTTTATAAACTGAGGCAGAGAATGAGATTTTAACTCTGACCAAACTCATTTACTGGCACGAGCTAAACGTGGCCTACAGACCACAGAACCAAGACAATTTTGTTAAAATAAAATGTACTGAAAGAACTTAGCTGCTCTGGCAGTAAGTGCTGAGAGAGAAACAGAATTAATGTTTTAAATCCAGTATGACTCGTCTTCTTTCTCCTGCACTTTTTCTTTCAGATTGCCAACATCCCTAGTATAGCATTTTGCTCTTGTTTTAGCAGTTTTCCTGAACTTCAGTTAATCACTGGTTAGGTAGAACGTTGTGTCCATTTCTGGGCATCTCAGTTTATCAAAGATGTTAAGGTCTCATAAGATCCATGGTGAATTTATTTGAATGGCACCAGAATGAATGCCTTTGATTAAGCAAGTGGGCAAAGAATCTGGCAGATGGAAAATAATGTGGAAAAATATGAAGTTCAGCACTTTGGCAGAAAGAATAGAGGAGGTGAATATTATTGAGATGGGAAAGGACTGCAGAAGGTGCAGCACAGAGGGATTTGGGTCATAAATCACAAAATTCTAGCATTCAAGGTCAACAGGTAACATGGAAGACTATTGGAATGTTGGCCATTATCTCAAAACAAATGGTGTTTAAAAATAGGCAAGCCTTTCCTAAAGTACCAGCTGCACCACATGGAGAATACTGTGAACAGTTTTGGGTTGCTTCTGTAAGGAGGAGCTTATTAGCATTGGAGGCAGTCCAGAGAAGGTTTGCTCAGTTTATCCTGGGTATGGAGGGATGTCCTTATGAGGAAAGGTTGAGGAGGTTGAGCCTGTACTCATAGAATCTAGAAGAAGGAAAGGTGATCTTATTGAAGCATACAGGATTCTTAGGGAGTTTTATAAGGTAGGTGTGGAAATGTTGTTTCCCCTTGAGGGACAGTCTAGGGCCAGAGCGAAAATCTCAGAATAAGGGGTCGCAAATTTAAGACGGTGATAAGGAGAAATGTATTCTCTCAGAGGGTAATGAAACTCTTTATTGCAGAGGGTTGTCGCAGCTGGGTTATTAAGTATATTCAAGGCTGAGATAAACAGATTAGGGAGGGAATCAAGGCTTATGAGGAAAAGGCAGGAAGGTGGAGTTGACGATTATCAAGTCAGCCATGATCTCATTGATGGAGTGATGGAGCAGAGTTTTAGGCTCCTATTTCTTATGCTCTTATGTACTTCAACTCCAGGGAGAGACTGGGAAGCTGCAGCAGTTCTCCTGGGAGTAGGGAAGATTAACTGGAAATCTGAGAGAGATGTTACACAGAAACATGGATGACAGGATCAGGAGTAGGCTATTTGACCCTGCGAGCCTGCCCTGCCATACAACAGGATCAGCCATGAGCTCACCAACCTAATCCTGCGGCTATGATTTTTAAAATTCATTTGTGAGACAGACCAGCTTTTATTGCTCATCCCTACTGTCCTTGATCCCTTTAGTCACAAGAGCTTTACCTACTTCCTTCTGAGAAACACATATTGTTTTGGCTTCAACAACATTTTGTGGGAGTAAATTCTGGGTAAAGAAATTTCTCCTCCTTTCAGTCCTATAAAGGTTTACCCAATATCCTTAAACCTTGACCCCTGCTTCTGGACTCCCCCATTATTAGGAACATCTTTTCAACATCTAATGTGCCAAGGCCTGTTGGAGTTTACAGGTTTCTATGAGATGCCCCTAACATTCTTCTAAATTCCAGTGAATACAATCCTTACTGACCCAAACTCTCCTCATTTGTCAGCCCTGCCATCCGAGTAATCAATTCAGTAAATCTTCCCTGCGCTCCCTCCAAAGCAAGAACATCCTTCCTCAGAAAAGGAGACCAAAAGTGCACACAATACTCCAGATGTGGCATTTGTAACCATTAAAGGTTATGATACATTAAATAAGGAGAGATTGATTTTCATGACAAAAGGGCTGGTAGGCAGAGCATACAGATTTCAGCTAAATGCTAAAAGAACATGAATGAATTGAGGTGAAAACGGAAAGAAATTGTTACAGTGAGTTGTTATGATCTGGGATACACCTCCTGCGAAGGCTGGTGGAAGCAGATTAAATAGTGACATTCAGAAAGGAATAGGATAAATATTTGGAAATGGAAAAAAATGCCCAGCTCTAAGGCAAGAGCTGGTGAGTGGAACTAACTGGATGGCTCATCCAGATGGTCACAGCGCAGCCTTGCTAAGATGATTACTGATTCTAAGATCTTCTCATAGTATAAGTACAATGAGGAGAAGATGGTGCGCAGAGCTGTGGCTAAAATCTCATGCTGCTGCTGCTGAACTTAATTATTCTGCCACCTTGCACCTCCACTAAGTACATTCAGTTTTCTTTTAAAGTTACATGATTCTATAAAGAGAGGGCATTACGTCCTGTTTTGGTGCCTCCTTAATATGGTGGTAAGTGCTTCTGGACATGAGGTAGACAAGGCTCAAACATCAATTATGAACGGGAGCCCAGTCTTAAGTAGACAAACCCAGTAATGCTGCAAAGACGCGAGAAGTGCAAGGCAGAGTCTTTTGCAGTTATATAATATCTTGACAAACTAAGGACATCCCAAAGCACTTTGTAACATCTAAACAGACATTACTGGAGGGTAGTCACAGTTCAAATGCAGGAAATGTGGCAACACAACAGCAAACTCCCACAAACAAAAATGACAGAATAAACAGAATTTATTTGAGTTACATCGACCAGCTTAAGTATTAGACAATTCCCCTGCTTTTCCACTTTCTAAAGTGCTGTATAATCCTCTATCTTTTAGGCTCAAAGACACCATCTCAGATAGTGCAGCGTTCCCTCAGTACTGCACTTAATTGCCAGCCCAGACTATGATCTCAAGTCTCTGAAGTGACAATCTTCTCACTCAGAAGCCATGGTTGGCACTGCAGTGAATAGAATACCTATCTGCTGGCTGTGGATAGGCTTCAGTGGCTTTTTTTGTATCAAGGTACAAATTCAAACACTGTTCATTTTTTTTTGGATATGCATGCCTGTGATTAAATGAGCTGAGAACAGAGGACAATGGAAATAATTTCGCACAAAAAAATGCAGACTGAGAAAGAAAAACATCTGCCCTTTTCACTTCACCACACAAGACTCAACAAATAAAGGCAGAATGATTGCTAGACTTCCACACACTGGAATAGACAAACAATAGCTAAGCTTGGGAGAAGAAACAAATCCTGCACAGGCAATACAATCTAATCTTCTTTGACTGCTGTACTGTGGTCATGTATTAAACCAATGCACTGGGGAGATGGGAAAATAGCAACAGATATCTGTGCGGTTTGAAGTGCAGAGACACATCCCATTGATTGTTGGGGTGGGGGTGGAGTGGAGGGGGAAATGTGTCAATATGATCCAGCTTAGTTCACCCTCCCACTGTTCTCCACACTCATCACCGATCTTCCACGTCCCAAGAGCTCCAAACATGACTTCTCTCACTCAAGGATTCTCCTATATTGCAGGGGTCCAGGCATACACAGAGACCAGGCCCTCTGGAATGTGAAGTATGCAGGTTTCTCAATAGCTGATTGTAGGTGGTATCCATGTCAGTTGCCTTGTAAAGTTGAGTGCATTGCTCTGCATTTGAGAAGCTATGGAGACCTGTGCTTGCGTGTGCACACGCATGCTTGTGCATGCCTGCGTGTCTGCCTGCATGCATATTTGTGCATACTTGTATTTGCATATTTGTGTGTGCACACACTTGTGCTGAAAGAGTTTCACAGGGAAGAGACATAGTGAATTATTTTGGAGAATGAAGCTTTCTTTTGTGATATGTAGGATTTCTTCAGCAATGTGTGTGTGTAATTTATACAGCGAACGCAGTCTTACGCAATGAACAACACATCCTTATCACACATTCAAGCAGCATGGAATTTATTTTGCATAGAGAAGGGAGATAATATCTGGCTTGGAATCATCACCTACGAGGTAAAAGCAATTTAGAAGTTCTTTCGGTCCCCATTTGTCTGCTTGCTGTCACTATGGCAACCATCTCACCTTGGACTCTCCCTCAGTATTTAGTAGCTCCCTGCCATGCATTGGCCTTGTGGAAGTAAAAGCAAAAATAACTACACAAATCCAAGGGCTAGCTTTGCGTCAATTTATTGTGGTTTCTTTGAGCTGATACTGAGCCTATATTATAATTGCAAGTTTTCCAGCAGTATCAGACGTTCTATTCATATCATTATCACCTCCTGAACATATTCTGTCAATATTCTGCTGGTTAAAGTTCTACTCTTCACCCTCATAAAATATGCCTCATAGTGTAATGCCCTCCACCAAGGTCATCAGTACAATTCCCACTGAGTTACATCGCAAACACTGATTCTTATAGTAACTGTTAAAAGAAAAAGTCTAAGATCCAGCTTGTCCTTAGCCATCCTGGTGGTCTCAAGACATACAAAGATATATTCATCCTCATATTTAAATGGCTCCAAGACTTCACCATCCTTATCTCAATAAACTTCCCCACTGCTACATCCTGACCCCTCTCAGAGCTGTAGTTTCCTCTGATTCCAGTCTCTTGCTCGTCCACCTCCTTTGGTCCATTATTTGTTGCCAAGCCTCCCTGGAATTCTCTTCCCAAATGGACTACACCACCTCTCCTCTCTTATAAGGCCCTTCCTTGACCCTGCATTCCGTGCTCAGAGACGACAATAGGGTGCTTCCTCCACAGGCTTCTGGGAATGACATTCTCTTTGGGAATGACAACTGTACTGGGAAAGTGCAAGTGAGGCAAGTAATCAATGGTGCTAAATGGTGACTTATCGGCTGGAGTTCCATGCAGAACAGCTGGACGTTCCATCCCACCCCCGACTCCAACCCCCTTTGCCCTCTGCAAGAAGAGGGTCAAATTTTACTTGACTCTGAGGCAGGAAGTGGGGGGAGGTAGTGTTGGTAGAGATATTATTTGATGAAGTGGAGTTAGCTAAAGAGCTTTCGCCTTCCCTCCTCCACACCTACCACAAAGTCGACATATCAGCAGTGACAGTACAAAGCCCTGATATAGCTAATTAATTGACCACTTAGAGGCAGGGCACCACTGATAAAATACCACAGGAGATGGGAAAGTGACAGAAGGACATCTGTCCATCTAATTTTACAAATTCCGCCAAGCAGGGGATGAGACTGTGGGGGAGGGACTGGATGGCAGGATGAAAAATTCCAATGGTGTCTAAGGAACTGGAGACATTGGTCCTGTTTGATTGTCCAGTGACACAGTGCTCTCAGAATGCCAACACTGATACCATTCTGCCATTGAGACACAGGGAGGCTTGGCCAAGAGGTTGGGCATTTCCATCAAGCTGAGTCCTTCTACACAATGTACCCTTTCATGACTGCAACTCCAACCCACTTCCCCCCTCGACCAAGCTTATACTACATAAAATCATAGAATTTGATGGCATAGAACAAGGCCATTTGGCCAATCGTGTGTCTGTACTGGCTCCCAAAAGAGCTACCCAGCTAGTCCCATTCTCCAGCCCTATCTCCGTAGCTCCTCTAACTTCATCCCTATCTCCTTAGCTCTCTAACTTCATCACTTTCAAATATATGGCCAGCTGTCTTCTGAAACCTCATATGTCTCCACTCCTCTACCCAGACAGTGCATCCTAACAACTCTGAGTTAAGAAGTTTCTCCTCATCTCACTCCTACTTCTCTTGTCAATAATTTTGAAATTGTGACCCCTAGTTAATGACATAACAACTAGTAGAAACAGAGTATTCTTCTTTACTCTGTCAAAATTGTTCTGAATTTTAAACACCTTAATAAAGTCACCCCTTAATATTCTCTATTCCAAAGAGAATAAGGCCAATTTCTCTAACCTTTCCTTATACATACGCTTCCTAATTCCTGGTATCATTCTGGTAAATCTACATATGCCTAATTCCCAAGTGAATTAAGCAACACACCATCCTTTCATCTTCCTAATTTAACCCTGAGTTACTGACAATTCCCTCTCTCTGATCCTGAGTTTCGCACGGATATCTGATTATTAAAGAGAAACTTTTAAACTGACATAGTTTTGCTTTGATTAGCAGAAGTGATGTCCTGCAGTGTTCCACCATGGCTCAGCACAAGCTGGAAGAACAGTATCTCACTTTCTGCTTGGGACCACCTGTTTAATCCTTTAAAGATAACTGGACCTTTACTTTCAGTATTAAAGAAGAGACAAGTGGGATTCAAAATGCTAATTCTGTTCCTTTTTCCACAGATATAATCATGCCTTCTTAGTTTCTCCAGAATGTTCTATTTATCTTACATTGAGCAGCCTGTGCATTGTTCAGATGAATGACAGTACTTTTCCAATGGAAAAAAGCATCACAAAATGCCCTGTCGGTCGGCCATCTTTTCTCCTGACTGTGATTTAAATGGATTTGACCCATGGGGAAAAAAAACCCACCTGCTCCGTTGTATTTGGATGACAGTATGGATACAGGGGCGAGCTGTTTAGGAGGCTCTACCTTGGTTCTCTGACACACCACCCTAGCTCCCAACTGATAAATCTGTTGTTGGCCATTACACCAGGGAGACCAGCCCAGTCTTTCCTCAGGTAGACTCCATCTGTGAAGGAGAATGGGCCCTGATCCGAAAGACTCTTTGACAGTCCAGTGCACCCTCACAGCATTAAGATTCCAAAGCAAGACTTGGTTGAGAATGGGATAAAGGAAGATGGACGGTTACGCTGCAGTGTAAGAGAGCTTAGGGTCAGGGCTGTTTGGGGCAAAAGCCGAGGAAGCATTCATTTTCTTGGAGGTGAGCAGGGGCTGGAACTCATTGTGGCTGAAATTCGAAGGGCTGTAGCTATTTCAGAGACAGCTGGATGCTGTAGTGGGGAAGACATTTGGGTTGGTATTCTGGCAGGAGGAGATTAAAAGGACTCCACTGAGATCAAACGGGCTGATGGAACTCTTCCTGCAAACCTTTCTCAGCATTTACCATATGCACAGTCAGGAAGAATAGTAGATAGTTATAGCCCTATACTTCATTTACCTTCCTTTGTCTCCAGGCACCTGCCAGCAATGAACTGTAATGAAATCACTGTACGATATAGAGGAGCATACCTTACTCCAGACATCAGAGGGTAAATATACCACCCAGCAGATATCAGGGAGAACAAGTCAAGCTCTGTGCATTAGGTTCCTTCATGACCTGCTACCTCAAAGCAGCCACCTGCCAGGTGTGAATTTGAAAATGTTCTGCAAATGTTGTTGTAAGATCCCAGTGAAAACATATGAACCATTCCAAAAATAACTTTTCATTTACCACTTGCATTCCTCAGATTCCCAACTTCCCCTGTAAAACAAGGGAACGGCCTTCACTGATTGAACCAGCTCTGTGTCAGGCTTTGGTATTTTACAAGATGAGGCAACCTTCCCAAAACCCTTAGAGGGCTGATAATGACACCTCTTCCAATCCCACAGCCCCCTATTATGAAATGAGAGTTGGTGAGGGCAGGGTGAGGTTGTTGGGATGCTGAGGTAGGAGGTGATCATTAAAATAGAGGAAACATCTTCTCCCCAGCCTGGAAGCCCTCAGTCTGGTGATGTTGTTAGTCCCAGGTATCAGACGGTGTCAGCCCTTGTGACGGGAATGTCAGGGCACCATGAATGAGAGCTTAAGGAGCAGAACATAATTGCGATCCATTGCTGTTTTGATATAGTCGCATTTTTGCTGCTGCCCCCACCAGGCGCCCACCATCAGAAAGAAGAGATAGTATGTTATTTTAATCTTCAGAAGAGTTCCCCGTGACCCATCAGGAGAGAGAGATCACCCCCTTACCCTTACTCTGTTCGGCTCTGGCCCCATCCCAACCAGATTCTCTGACCACCAGGGGGCATTACCCACTGGTCACATTGTTCCTGACGGGTTTCAGTCAGGAATGGGACACGGGGAGTTTATAAACCGACAGTTCGAACCTTGTGGGGCAGGCCACGGGGTGAAACTGAGGTTTGAAGAAGCAGAGGGGCATTTTCTTTCATATCACGGCTGGCGGTAAAGGGTCACCACAGGCCTTCGGTGTCAGAGCGGGTCACCCCGTATCCCCTTGGAATAGCAGGCACTGCACGGAAGCAGCAACTCAAAGGCAGCGTGGAGATTGGGTTACAGAATAAGAATCTCCAAGAGCTGACAGCCTGGCTTTCCCTTGTTGTCACACCTCTAGGTTCTGAGGGATGGGCCAGTATATTGAGGAATTCAGTGTCTCCTGCACACTCTCTGTTTCAGTCTCTCTCTCAGCTGTACTGCACAGCCAAGGAAACATGGGGCCTGGAACCTACAGTCCGAGCCTCTTGTACTGATAGAGCCTGTTGGCGGTAGGAACTCATCATCATAATAAAAGGCCATGAAGTCTGACTCAAAACGTACGTAGCTGATGAAAAGCAGTTTGATTTCCAGGAGTAATTATCATTAATTCCACTGGAGGAGTGGAATATTAATTCTACACAATTCTATCAATTAGCATATTATCCATCTGTGTCCTTCACTAAATTGCTGCCACTGAACATGTGTGACTACAATGTGTTTTTTTTAGTAAGCTTGTTTTGATGCTTGCCCTGAACGAACATAATTACATTCTCAATTTTAAAGGCTTCCTTACCTTCACACACAGGGCAGCACTCTCCCGGAATCTTCACTGGGTTCAAGCAGCTCTGACCACAGGCTGTGGCCATACAGTGGGGCTCTCCATTAATACACTGGCAGAAGGTGCAATCATCCTCACGCCACCTGTCTCCATGGGCACGGATCTGCCCATTAGCATAACACCCTGCGGGGTTGTGGATGGGGTACACCGGGTCTGTCAGTGGAAAACACAATATGCACGATGGGTGAGAGGCATGGTGAATGTCTTCAGAGAGGACACAGATAAGCAGACATAAACCAAAGGGAGCGATGGGCACAGCAGACTGGGAAAGTGCCACAAGAGAGATCAACACAAGCCACTGATGGATGGGCACACAGATAAACCTGACTGGTAAAGCAAACACACACAGGAGGGCTCTCATGAAAAACATAAAACCTATCTGTGAGACACACATGTCCACAAACACACGCAAGCTGAATACAGTATTTGATATTCCAGTTACATTATCGCCTGTTGCATGTCAACTTGTTTGTGGTACACGCTGACTATGGCCGCTGATATATCAGTACCTTGCATGATGAATTCCTTTTTATTGTGTGTAAGTGCTAGCACATTAAACACTGAAGCATTCAGGGGACAGCAATTCCAAAGGGTTACTGCATTTGTCTGTTGGATTATTAAATTTAACTCTTCCCAGCAATAGAGGTGCAGCCTGTGCAGCAAGTTTTTCAACAGGTCATTCAAAGCAGTTCGGGTGCCACAGTTATTTGGAGTTAGAAGACAGAGACAGAGGGAGAGAGCAAGAGGTCCTTACAAAAAGTAACTTTTAATCTGTGCTGTACAACTGAGCACCACTGGCTTTGTGCAGTCTGGGAGTCAAGGGATGTATAATTAACAATGTGGCTCAGTGTGAAGTCAAGAGTAAGTGGACAGCTTGAATTCAGCAGGAGGTTCTAAGCATCAGTAAGTACAGCTAAGTGTTGAAATTAGAACTTCGGCGAAGTCCTTGGGGCTGTGGTGATTTGGAAGAAATTGTACTACTAAATGTTCAGTGCAGCTGTGAGCAAAGGTGAAGGAAATCCACAAGCAGTAATATGCTAACTGATAGATTATTGCCTCATGTTAATTTTGGGATGTCAGAAGATAACTTAGATCTAACTCTGTATAATATAAATCTAACTTTGTCAATAATCTTTACACGTTTGTGTAAGTTATCTTTGTCATAACCTAGTTATTCTTTGTGACCAAAGAAACGAGGCTGAATTGCTTCTCGTAGTAAACCTGGATAATTAACCAAATCCCCACGTGAGTTAAAGTTTGTTATGACCATTGGAAGCGTGGGACTAGAAAGGAATTGGTGCACCCCTCCAACTTCAGTTGTAACACTTCATAAAACAGCACAGTATCCACAGAGACTGGGCCATGAGGGCTTTTATTTATAGTACAGCTCTGTCCACAGAGACAGGTACATCACCACATTAATGCATGGCTGTTTCTGGGGAATAGGCTGAAAAGTAAGAGAAACTGATTTGTTGGTCAGAGAAATATTGCACAATGGAGTTACTTGTGTGCTTGATTTAGTTGTTCATCCCTTGTAATGAATATGACAGTGTTCAGTGTCTGGGGTTTGTGGTAGACTTCTAGAGGGTGGCTGATGCTGGGAAGTAAGGTGACATTTTTGGGGTGTCCTTATAGCAGGTCCTTTGGCTGCTGGGAGAGGGCGGCCAGACTTGAGCTCTCCATTGAAGATTTGTATCTCCCTAATCCAGCACTCTCCGGGCTGGCACACTCAGTCCGTCTAGTTTTCTGAAGAACTCACTGTGCTTCCAGAATTTCACAACGCAGCAAGGAAGACTTCCAGACATTGAAATGTTGTCAAGGCAGTGTGAGGAACAGCAGGCCGAGATTTGGCTACTGCAAAGAGGGGCGGGAGTGGTAGAAGGGATGGCAGAAAGACTCACACCGACCTCTGATAACCACTTGTGAGGTCCAGCGAACTGTCTGATCTGCAGAGATCATGCCCTGTCCTGAGGCTGCTGGAATAGGGAGGAACAACCTGAAGAGACACTCCTGGCTACATGACCAGCCCAACTCAGTCACACCTGTCTCAATATAGTGTGAATGCTTGGCATGCCAGCACGGGTGAGCACTTCATGGTCTGGGTCATTTCACTGCCGTCTGAGGCTAGCAATGGGATTTTTCCATTAGTACAGGATCAGTGATGGGAAGCACACAATCCCGAATAAATGCACACCAGGTTCCAGTGGATGTTACCATCTTGATAAAGGTTGTATTTCGATAGTATCGAGAAAACACCAGACAGAGGGGGTTAGTCAAAACCAGAAACTGCTGGAAAAACTCAGCATCTGTGGCGAGACATAGATCCAGTGACCCTTCTTCAGAAATATTAGTAGCTAGGAAAAAGTAGTATGTATGCTGAAGATGGGGAGGTGCAGAGCCGGTCTCTAGTTTTGTTCCTCTTGCCCTGGATAAATTCGATACAATGGACAGGTTGGACTGAAGGGTTTGTTTCCATGCTGTACATCTCTATGACTCTGACTATGTCCCTAAGCTCTTGAAAGGCAAATTCCAAACACTTGGCATCATTTTGGTCATGCATCTTTTAATGCAGGCAATGTTTTTGCAAAATCCAGCTGCTAATACTGAATCCTGTATGTCAATCCATCTCTGCAGTCAAGCCAGAGATTTGAAGGTAGGTGTTTTGCCAGTCATGACAATGCCATGCAGTGCTACTGTTGGATATACTGTTTGTAGCCCTCTGCTTTCAGCTCTAAATGCCACCTGTCACATTTTTTGGGTGAGACAACGTGAGTGTGGCATAATGGCTCAGTGGTTCGCACAAAGTCCTCACAGTGCCAGGGACCTGTGACCAATTCCAGTCTCAGGTGACTGTGTGTGGATTTGATGGGCCAAATGGCCTGCTTCCAGACTGTGGGGATTCAATGTAATCAGGGAGTATTTTAACCCCTATACCATGCCCTGTGTAGCTACATAGTCAACCTTAGGCAATAGCGTGCCCAAGAAATTGGCAAAAATCAAGAAATCTGCGTGGCAAGTAAACGGAGGAGTTATGGAAAGAGTTAGATGACCTCAAGGTTGAACTGTCCCAGCTCTGTATGGCCAAACTAACTGAAGGAGCTGTATCCAAAAATTTGAGTTGGGCAGAAGTCCATTGCAAGAGCTCTACATCAGACACAAAAGGAGAACTTGAGTAAATTCTAGAAGAGTCAATTTGGATTTGCGACCCAAGAAGACCCGTTCCATGTGTAGCTGACTAAACAAATAACTGGAGAGGCTTGAAGACCAAGAAACAGTGAGGGAAAGAGTGTCTGTAACCAATGTGTAAATTTGTTTAAAGACATAAATGTTCTACCATGCAAGATATTAAACTTAAGGAAAAAGAACAGCTTGACACACTGTTGAATCTAGCAGCAGCAAGAAACGCTGGTCAAAGGAACAATTTCACATTATACAGGGGATGCCTTCAGGATCACTGGGTATGGGGAGTCCCACATCGGTATAACACACCAGGTCTGCTCTCCCCAGCGACAAGGCTTCAGCCCAAGATCTGCGGTGGGGTGAATCTGACCAGAGTCTGCAAAAAACCTCGACCCTTCCAAAGCAGTAAATACCTTCTTCATGTAAACAGAAAGCTTCCCTCGAAAGGCAAAATCAGATGGTGTGGGAGGCCAGTGTAGACTCCTAGTCTCGGGATGGGCTCCCTGCTTTTGAAAGACTGTCATGCTGAACTTTTATCTTTACTTCTTCATAAATTTCTAATTTATACTTCAGGTATCTTGTAATGCTGACCTTCTGCCTTTACCTTTTCATTTTTCTTATTCACATTTATGATTTGTACCTAGATATCTTTGTATGTAAGTATCGGCAACTTTGTACACTTTTCGCTGTACTCATGTACCCCTGTGTTTGAGTACACGTGACGATAAATCCAATTCTATTTCTAACGAGCTGGGAATTAGGGGCTGATATCATGGCTCACAACGTTAAACAGAAGCAGGCTAGAAACTGCAGCTTCCCTTTAAATAAATGAAGTGCATTAGAGCAGAGAGCAAACTGTTGTAACTGCCATGTAATAGGATTGCTCCAATGCAGCTTAATGGGCCAGTCTAACGATCTCTTGTGCCTGAGTACAAATCTGCTAATGGTTGAAAGATGGGTTAATATCATTAGTTACAAGGCATTCGGAGCACACAACTGTGCCAGATCTGAGTTAATATATGGTGTTTTCCGCTCCTAATCTTTCCCAGATCAGATGTTGGTGTATAGCTTCACCATTGACCTCTGAAGTATTTTATTCAGGAGACCTTGCTCTGCTGGGTAGTAGCAGCAGGTTATTTGAGTAGAGGATACCTTCACAGAATGACTGGACATCTTCTAAACCTAGAATTAACTAGATTGGATCTCTTGTGGCATCGTGTAGTGTCCCTGCCTCTAGGCTAGAACATCTCACCTAGCCTGGAGGGGCTGACTCAACATGTCTAACAGATTGATTAAAAATGATTGGAAGTAACAAAGACTGTCAGGATTTATGCACTATATGTGCCTCTTCTCTATAAACAGGAAATGCTGCAGAAACCCAGCAGGTCTGGTTGCATCCGTGCAGAGAGAAACAGAGTTTACATTTCAAGTCCAACATGACCCTCCCATTCTTCTGAAGGTTGAAGCAGCTATGTAAATGCAACTGAACTCTATTATTTTGCAACTAGTTGTCTTCACCACCTGTGCTGATATTTGGCACTGACACCTTTCTGTTTGATTGCGATCCCAACCAATTTTCATTCCAGGGATTTTAACGGAAAGGTAACTGGACTAGTTTCAGTAGCTGGTAGATGATTGGTCAGATGTGGAAGACGAAAATGCCCCCTTCCCTAAGCACCCCCTTCAGGTACAGAAAGAATATTAAATCAAGAACATTTACCTTCACAGACTGGGCAGCACTCTCCCTCAGGGACGTAGTACCTGTCACAGTGCAGCTCTCCGCATTGTGCTGAGAAACAAATCGAGACACCACCTTGACATCTACAGAAACGGCACGCATCCATTCGGAACATATTCCCGTCGTAATATTCCACGCCATTGAATATGCACGTGGGCTTTGTCTCTGCAACAACAGAGTAGAAAACAAAAACTCCCATTAGACCCTCTTACCTACGGTGCATTTAAGGGCAAGCTAGAGAAATAAATAAGAAAGGATATGCACAGCATTAACATAACTTGGACAAAGAATCCCTACAGTGTGGAAACAGGCCCATCGGCCCCCATAAGTCCACACTGACCCTCTGAAGAGTAACCCACCCAGATCCATTCCTCTACTATATATTTATCCCTGACTAATGCACCTAACCTACACATCCGTTGTGGGAGGAAACCGGAGCACCCGGAGGAAATCCATGCAGACACAAGGAGAATGTACAAACTCCACACAGACGCCCAAGGCTGGAATTGAACTGGGCCCCTGGCGCTGTGAGGCAGTAGTGCCGACCACTGAGCCACTGTGCTGCCTCTGCATGCCATGCCAAATGGCCTGCTTTTAGCTGTAAATATGTTAGAAAGTTTGTTATGCTTTCATGGGATGTCAGTATCATTGGTAAGGGCAGCATTCTTTGCCCATCACTTGTTGCCTGCATAGCAATTCCTGAGGGCAGTTTTGTGTTAACCACATGTCTCCGGGTCATATGTAGGCCAGACCCAGTAACATAGCAGAACTTTTTCCCATTAATGAACCAGGAGGGGTTTTATTACAAACCATGATATTTTCCATGGTGGTTGACAGTGCCCTCAGCTATGTCTAACCCATCTCTGCACTTCTGCATTCACCCCTTCTCTTCCCACCCAGTATAGTGATAGAGTCCCCTGGTCCTTATTTATCATTCCATCCACACCCACAATCCAGAGAGTCATTAGGTGCCATTTCTGCCACTTCCAGTGGGAAGCCACACGTTCCACTCTCCTCCATTTGTCAGCCTTCCGCAGGGACCATTCCTTTCACAACACCCTGGTCCAGTCCTCCTCCATTCCCAGCACCTACCCACACCTCATACAGTCATAGAGTCACAGAGATGTACAGCATGGAAACAGACCCTTCGGTCCAACCCGTCCATGCCGACCAGATATCCCAACCCAATCTAGTTCCACCTGCCAGCACCCAGACCATATCCCTCCAAACCCTTCCTATTCATGTACCCATCCAAATGCCTTTTAAATGTTGCAATTGTACCAGCCTTCACCACTTTCTCTGGCAGCTCATTCCTTACATGTACCATCCTCTGCGTGGAAAAGTTGCCCCTTTGGTCTCCTTTTATATCTTTCCCCTCTCACCCTAAACCTATGCCCTCTAGTTCTGGACTCCCTCCCACTTCCTGGTTCTGAAAAACTCTCTTAGCCTTGTCTTCCTCCCGAGGACATTTAACACTAGGGGTGTCTCACCTTGCTCTGACTAAAACTGACTCCCTTACCCTCCAGCATAATGTTAGCATCGCCTTTATGCAGGTTCCACTGGGGATAAAGCAGCAGAGCCCAGTGTAGCAATGGGCTGTGGATCAGTGTGTCTATGGTAAAAACAATGTCTGCAGATGCTGGAAACCAGATTCTGGATTAGTGGTGCTGGAAGAGCACAGCAGTTCAGGCAGCATCTGAGGAGCAGTAAGTGTGTCTATGTCTTCTGCTTTCAAATCTGCAGACATTGGAAATGTCTTTAGTGTGAACGCCACCCATCCAAAGATAAAGAAAACGCAAGCTCATACACACACACGCACACAAACACTCGCACACAGACACACACATGCGCACATACACACACGCGCACGTACACACACCCACAGGCGCACACACACACGTACGTGGGCACAGCACCATAAACACACGTGCAAACGCACAATTCTAAAAAATATTTTAAATGGCAGCAGTGTGCAGTTGGACAGGCTATTGATTGGTGGATCTCACTGTCTGTCAGTTTGACTGGCACCTCAGAAAGCTGTAGGAGTGCAAATCACACTGAAACTCTGAGAGCTCCCTGGAAACTGAGCAGACAAACGTGTGGTTCCTGTGTGTGGTTGCAAACTGTTTGCATGTTTGAAGAGTGAAAGCCCATGCGATTCACAAATCCAGCGGCTACGGGTGTGCAGTTCGTGACCCCTTGTGTTGTTGGGAGAGAAACAATGGTCATGAAACCCCATGGAGCTTAGCCATCTCATTGTCATCATCAATGGAGTAATCGGTGAATTCATTTGCATGATGGAAGAGGGTATTGTTCTTCCTCTTCGTGCAGCTATGAATGGCAGCCTGTTAAGTACTGTCTGTGCGGCCCAGAAAGGAATCAACAGTGAAAGAACCTAGAGGTTGCAATCGTTTTGGGCTTTGCTGCTAACCTAGGTGGCTGCAGGTCTTGCTATAAACTCCCACCTATTTCAGTACACTACCCAGGAAAGCCTCAGTTGTCTTTGGGTTTGCACCTGCAGGTATTAGTCCTTGCCCAGAGGACATGGTCACCTGCCTTCCATTAACCATGCCTTTCCTAGATAGCTGTATCCTAACCAGCTGAAATTGGCTGCTGCTGCTGCATCAAAATAAAAACTTGACTATCTGAATGATACACTGCCCACGACGCTCTACGTTTAATATGGGCAGTCCAGCGGCAGTGGCTGGCCATTTTGAAGACCAACATGACCCATAAGCACTACACTTGGTACCACAACCTCACACAAAGGTGTCACCCACATCTCACCACTGCCACCTCCTGCTGTGCTGCTGGCATGGCAGAACCAGGTCACCCTAACACACTGGGCTCAATATCTGGAATGAGTGGACTGCCTAAGGAGGAAAGGCTGGATAGGCTAGGCTGGTATCCTCTGGAGTTTATAAGAGTCAAAGCATTTAAGGGAGGAGTTGACCAGGTGGATGTGTTAAGTAGGTCTCTTCATGTGCAGGAGAAACTAGAACAAGTGGTTATAGTTGAAAAATAAGGGGTCATCCATTTAAAATTAAGATGAGAAAACATTTTTTATCTGAAGGTTGTGAGTTTTTGGAATTTCCTTCGTCAAAAGACAGAAGTGCAGAATCTTTACATTTTTTTTAAGGCAGAGGGAGATAGATTCTCGAGCTCCAAAGGGTTAAAAGGTTATTGAGGACATACAGGACTGTACAGAGGTTAAAAGCACTTTGTTCTCATTGAGTAGCAGTGTAGGTTCAAAGGGCCAATGGACCTGTTCTTGTTCATATGTTTATACCTCTATGGACATCACATTCTGAGGTGGAACTTTAACACTCCGGTCCAGAGGTAAGGACACTGCCACTGTGCCACATGACCCTCAGTTGATTACCTTTTTATGAATGCTACGTGCATTTTGACAGAGTGCCTTTGATGGTGCTTTTTTTTCAATGTTTTATTCTCTATTTTGCTCCCATTTGATGCTTGCCTTTGCTTCATCTGTTTTCCATTTTCGGTTTCTACTTTTCTACTTCCTTTTAGCAGTTTAACTTCCCTTGAATCTGAGCTCCCTCTCAGATTCATGGGAGAGAGAGAGAGAGTGTGTGTTTACTTCAGTAATTTGTGCTTCTCTTATCTGAGTTCAGCTGAAATTTCTTGTCCCTAGGCAGTTAGCTACTGCAGAACTGACTCAACAATGATCGCTCCTGTTGAAAATGCTTTAATTCACTCTGTTACTACAGAGACAAAAACAAATCAGAAGTCAATAGTCCAACAACACTTCCCAAAAAGCCATTATTCAGTGTCTCATGCTCAAAACTTCAATGTTTGCTCCAAATGAAATCCTTTCAACGTTTTGCAGGAACCACAGCTTTACCTCTGGCAATGGGTAACACCTTACTAATGCTGACTAAGAGGAGGTCTCCACTGATTGCCAGTATTTCCCATTGGATGTGGGTGAATGGTTCCTAAGCACCTTCAGTATTGGGCAATTATTTTATTCTAAGCGATAACATTATAATGCAACAAATTTCAAAGAAGAATACTATACAAGATGAGCCCGAAGACTTTTAGGCTGCACAACAACTGACAGCTCATTAATTATGAACATAGGTAAGAAACATGCCTTGAAATAAAAATTGCAGTTGATACTCGGAAAATGAACGATCTGGAGGAGGCAGGGTAATTGTTATCTTATGAGAAAAGGCTAAATGGTTGGGACTCTACTCACTGGAGTTTAGAAGATTGAGAGGTGACCTCATTGATTCTTAAGGGGCTTGACAGGGTAAATGCTGAGAAGACCTTTCCTCTTGTGGGAGAGTCTAGAACCAGGGTACACAGTCACAGAGATGAGGAGAAATTTCTTCTCACAGAGGGTTGCAACTCTTTGGAACTCCTTGCCACATAGAGCTATGGGGGTAGAGTCCTTGTGTATATTTAAGGCTGAGACAGATTCTTGAAGTGCTTGAGGGAACAACTCCGGGACACTCGCACCAATCAACCCAACCGCCCCTTGGCCCAACATTTCAACTCCCTCTCCCACTCTGCCAAGGACATGCAGGTCCTGGGCCTCCTCCACTGCTGCTCCCTCACCACCCGACACCTGGAGGAAGAACGCCTCATCTTCCGCCTCGGAACACTTCAACCCCAGGGCATCAATGTGGACTTCACCAGTTTCCTCATTTCCCCTTCCCCCATCTTACCCCAGTTCCAACCTTCCAGCTCAGCACCACCCTCATGACCTATCCTACCTACCAATCTTCCTTCCCACCTATCTGCTCCACCCTCCTCTCTGACCTATCACCTTCATCCCCACCCCCATCCACCTATCGTACTCTTTGCTACCTTCTCCCCAGCTCCACCCCACTCCCATTTATCTCTCCAAGCCCGGAGATTCCCTGCCTTCATTCCTGATGAAGGGCTTTTGCCTGAAACGTCGATTTTCCTGCTCCTTGGATGCTGCCTGACCTGCTGTACTTTTTCAGCACCACTCTAATCTAGACTCTTGAACAGTAGAGGAATCAAGGGTTTCAGGGAAAAAGACAGGAAAGTGGCCTCCTGTTTCTATTTTTCATGATTTTATGGGTCCGAGCGCCTGTGTTGTTCTTACATCTGAAGCAACACACAACCTGTTCTCACCTCTTACCCACAGACAGGAGCATTGCAAGGGACAGTTGGCTCAATGGCTAATGTATGGCTTAGAACAACTGTAACAGTGGGGGTTTAATTTAATTTAATTTAGTTTAATTCCCATTCTGGCTGAGGTAGACTTGGGTTTTGTCTCTTTGCGCTGCCCAGGGAGTCAGCGGAAGGCAATAGCATTACTGACAAAAAACAGCTAAGAAATCAGCTCAGAAAGAAGTATCAGCAGGTAATAAGCCCAGGACTTGACATACATTCCCTCTCGGGAGTTGACTTTCATTATTCTTAAGGCAGGGAAAGGCCAGATTCTGGGTTTGAGTGTCATTCCCAAGGCTTGAGGACAAAGCCAAGGTTTAATGGCTCAGTGAGGTTCTAAGGGAGTGCTACACCTTCATTGTATAAAATGTTATCAGCCAACATTGCAAAATGCACTCAAACTGGTCACTATCATCCTGCTTTTTATTGGAGCTTGCGCTGTTCAAACTGGGTGCTACAGTAAAATGATGACCACATTTCAGAAGTACCTTATTGTCTGTAAAGAGCTGAAAGGCACTGTCCAAATGCAAGATTTTTTTTCTCTTTTAATATGTTTGCAAGAAGCAGAAAACTGAGAAGGACAGTCATGATTAGATTAGATTCCCTACAGTGTAGAAACAGGCCCTTCAGCCCAACCCGACCCTCCGGACAGTAACCCACCCAGACCCATTTCCCTCTGACTAATGCGCCTAACACTGTGGGCAAGTTAGCATGACAAATTCACCTGACCTGCACATTTTTGGACTGTGGGAGGAAACCCGCACAGACACGGGGAGAATGTGCAAACTCCACACAGTCAGGCACCCAATGTTGGAATCGAACCTGGGACCCTGGTGCTGCGAGGCAGCGGTGCTGCGAGGCAGCAGTGCTAACCACTGAGCCACCATGCTGCCCTATCTGAAGACAGACAAAGAACAATCGCATGTCATCTGTCCATTGCTCTGATCATGGTTTGCCGCGCTGTATGATGGGCACTAGAGAAAGCAAAATACATGAAGGGATTTTAAAAACAATGACGTGACAGTAAGGGAATGTACATTTGCAAACAATACCAGCAGTATATGTGCCTTCTGAGGCATGTTTTAATAGAATTAACGACGAATTAGAGTCTGCGCTCAGCACGCATCAAGAAAACCCATGCCACGATCTCACATGGCAACAGTTCTGACATGGCAACATGGACTGCTGTCTTCTAAATTGAGAATCTGGAATGTTCTGGTACAAAGCCAGTGCTGTGCTATCTATTCTTGCTTTATGGGGTACCATTAGTGGAAACTTTCACTGAGATGCAGCCACACACTTTGGACCAGCTCCAAGTATCACATGTGAAAGGCGACTATGAGTGGGAGAAATGTATGTGCTGCAAATATAGCTTTCAGTCTGGCTGACTGAGGCGTTCAGTAAAGCTTTGAAGTTCAACAACACATCCAGGCACCCCAGAAAAGACATTTGTTCTTGGAAGTGCTGAGTGGTTTGAGCACCATTTTGCACGTTGGTATAATTATAGCCCGACTGATGACAGGCGTCTCGACAGTCTGCTGGCACAGTAGCAACTCTGGTCTCAAAGATCTGAGCCTGACCTCGGGGCCTGGTGCACTTGGGGTCTCTGACGGGACAAATCTCCTCAGCCTGCTCCTGATCGTCTGGTTCAGAAATCGAAAGCCTATTCACTTGGCTGGTCTGCTTCAGGACTCCAAAACAGGGAGGTCATTGGCAACACCAAAAAGAAAGTTGGGCAAGGGGAACAGAGTAAAAGGCAGGAAAAGGGATAGAATCGTGGCTTAATATGAGGCAATTATTCAATTCTTCCCTTCCACCATATTCTGTTCATTCAATACTGGCTTCAAATAGTGTGCAGCAGAGAGGGGAGCTAATTTGCACTCATCCTGTGTCACACGGCTGCACCTAACCAGCTGCACTTAACAGTGTGATCCTACTCTCTGGGAGGCACCTGACTTCATATGGAGGAGCCGGTGTTGGACTGGGGTGGACAAAGTTAGAAATCACACAGAGCAGGTTATAGTCCAACAGGTTTAGTTGGACGCACTGTAACCTGGCGTTGTGTGATTTCTAACCTCATCTGGAAACCTCACTCCAGCTGTGATTGACAGCTCAGCAGAAGGGAAGAGTGCGATGTGGAATGAGAGAGTGAAAGAGACAGAGAGACAGGGACACCAAAGTCCCATCTTTCTGTGTTCTCACACCAACGTGCTGTGTCGGATGTTGGCAGATTTTCTGTAATATGCACATGAGCTAAGATTTACTTATACTGCAGGACTAAAAAGCATAGAAGAAGACCATTCAGCCTGCCTTGTCTATGCTAGCACTGTGAAAGAACCTTGCTAATTATTCCTGCTCTTCCCCGCGGCCTTTCAATTTTTTTGTTTCCTTTTAAGAATCTGTCCAATTTCCATTTGAAAGTTACAATTCAATCTGTTTCCACAATGCTTTCCGACGGTGCGTAAGTTGCTATGTAAAGCAGATTTCTGTTTATCTCTCCTTTAGATATTTTACCTATTATTTCCAACCTGAAACCTCTGGTTATTGACTATCCTATCTGATGAAGTTTTCTCCAAACCTGTTTCATTATATAACCTGGGATAGTTTTGAATACTTTGCTTAAAGCTCCCTTCAAACTTTATGCTCTCAGGAAAACAGAACATACTTAAGAGAGTGCAAAATCCAAACATTTCGCAGGATGGGGTGGGGGTGGAAGTGGTTGTGGATGAGTGGGGTAATTGGGAGAAGAGTTGAAAGGACAGCACAGGGAGTAACCAATATGATTTTCAACTTAGACAGCTTTAAGCCAGGGCTTCCCAAACTTTATCCCAAGGCGATCTCATTTTAATCAGACTTCCAGTGGCCAGAGTGAAAATTGAAGGAGAGTGATTTAAAACTGTTGAATGTCCCCTGTGGAAAAACAAAGACTCACTTTTTAACAGGCTGCCATTTTAACAGCAATCTGAGAACTGACAATTAAGCCATACTCACTGACAGCCTGAAACCAGAGCATTTAAAGGCGGTGTTCATGATTTCTGCCTCCGAGTGCATGACCCCAAAATCTCTACCCATGCCCTGTGGGGGATTGCAACTGGGGAAAAAAATGAAGTAAGATTTGGGAAGAATCCAGAGAGTGATACCAGATTGATGATGGCCCTGGCACTTCCAACAGCGTGTACTGATGAAGGTGGTGGTTGGTGAACAGTGAGAGAGTTAATTATTCAGAAACAGTTACGATGTTGAACCAGAGGTGGCCATTGAGGTTCTGTCGATGCAAGGAAATAACAGGATGCTCCAAGCAAACTTTATGAAAACTGCATTGAGGACAAGATCAAAGGAATAGAGGAGCAGTCCCCTCAGGTGCATTAGCTCAACAGGTTGGATAGCTGCCCTACGTGTCAACAGCGTGGGTTTATTCCTCTATCAGCTGAGCTCATCGTGACAATCCCACCCTCTCAACCTTACCCTTCTCCAGAGGCATGTGACCCTCAGGTTAAACACACCATCAGCTGTGTCTCTAGCTCTCTCTCTAATGAGGGAGTAGGTTATGACAACTTCCACTAATACCAAGCCTGTTAGGTTATTCAATGAGAGTTAAGGTGATTCATACCTTTGGCTCCATATGCTTCAATATCCTGATCAAAAATGTATTGATCCCAATTTTTAAATTATGAATTGCATCAGTAATCACTACCTTTGCAGGGCAGTATTCTCCAATTCTTCCATTCTTTAAGTGAGAACCACTTGCTAATCTCTCTCCTGAAGAGGCTGGCTCTGATATTAAGAACTCCATCAGTGCAATAAGCACTCTCACTCCTTCTCCTCTAATCCAATCAACCTAAACCTCTTGTCTTCCCAATAATACACAACTAAATTCTGTGCTCTCTCAGAATCTAATCCCTAGAGCAATGGCAACATTCTGATGAATCTGGCCACCTTCCAAAGTCAATACTGTATATCCTTTCGAAGGTGCAGTGCTCAGAACTATGCGCACTTCACTAATCTATTATCCTCAAACAATTCCCACCATTACTTCTAATTTGTGCTCAGAAAAATGCTCCAGGGATCGTTCTCCTTGACACTCCTATCGATATGGAACCTTTACAAAGGAACTATCCCTTTGTCTTAACATAGAGCCCCACTAATCACCGGTCTGTGTCACGATCTTATCAGACACTTTTCACCCTTTTGGATTCACTTGCTGTGGTGTGCTTGCATTTTTACACAGAGCGTTATTAATCACCCTTCCCTTTTATGCCTCATAATATTCAGGATACGTGGAAATGCTCTTTTGTTTCATGAATTATGGGCATTCTCTGACTATTGATCACCCCATTAAATTAGCCTTTGTGCTGCTACATGGCAGATTTATCAAATCACACTTTGCGCTTCATCACTTTCTGCATTCTCGCCAGTGTTTGATACTTTTATACGTGCCAGTTTTAGGTTCTCCGTCCATTCATTTTTCTCCTGATGTTTTGCAACAAGGTTTCATATATTCCCAGTGTTGTCAAGGCAGCCTTCAGTGCAAGGCTCTGTATAAAGGAGCTCAATGTTGGAGAGCCAGATAGAGGCAAGCTCTGGTTTTGTTTTGTGTGCTATTTCCTGAAAATTCCAGACTCGTGAATATTTCTTCCTGAGTGTTGACACCAGGAGTTCAGAAAGCCTGCACAACACCAGAGAACAAAACGCCTACCCCTCCGTAGCCCCTGAGTAGTGGCTACTGTTCAATTAAGAATGATCACGTTCTAGAATAAACACATTCTTTTTCAACACCTGCCTTTCAATGGAACTCGTAACTAAACTTCTTTTGAGAGCTGGAAGCTACTGCATATCAATGATGTGGAAGCATTGGTGCTTTCACACAGTCATTGCATCAATTTGCAGCATTGTAGGTGGAGGTGGGAAATGACATCAATCGCAATCCTGTCCTTTGTTGTTGCCATGCAATAAATAATCTTCTCTTTTCACAAGGGGGTAAATTAAAAAGGCTCTGCTTAGGATGAGCATTGAAATCTTCAGTGCAAGTTCTTCTTCAGCTGGGTTCCAGGAACAAAGTATCAAAAGCTCTGAAGGAGGATCACTGGACCCGAAACGTTACGTCTGCTTTCTCTCTGTGAATGCTGCCAAATCTGTTGAGCTTTTCTGAAAATTTCCATTTTTGTTTCTGATCTCCAGCATCTGCAGTTCTTTGTTTTTGTTTTAGTAAAGTATCGAAGATTAGAGGAGGCTGAGTTCTTGCAGCTTTTCTGCTGTGGTTCTGAATGAAGACTTCCCGAACACCCTCCACATCGACTCCCTGAAAACATGGTGCAAATTCGCCCCCCTCATCCTTTGATAAAAATTTTGCAGTGTAACACTGCACCTTTCCCAAGGTCATGCAAAGGTTAGGGAAAGAGAATATGGGACAGTCAATAAAGAGAAACCAACTCACATGAACAAAGGGTAAGAAAGTGAGAAACTGTTGTCACTTATAGAGCACACAATCTCAGTATGAACCGCCAAAGTAGTATTTTTGAAACATGGTTGCTGTAGTAATGTAGAAAACATGGCAAACAATTTGCACACAGCAAGGTCTCAAAAACAATAAAGAAGTAATCCCAAGATAATGTGAGTATTTTCTTTTTGGGACAGATATATATTGGCCAATACACTGGGGATAAGTCCTCTGATCTTTAGAATCTCTTACACCCACAACAGAAGATAGAAAGGGCATTGGATTAACAACTTATCAAAAGGTGGCATCTGTGACAGTGTGGCACATCCTTAGCACTGCAATGGAATATCAGCCTAGACTTTGTGCTTCAACATCACAGTGGCTCAATGGTGAGCACTGCAGCCACACAGCACTAGGGTCCCAGGTTCGATTCCAGGCTCGGGCAACTGTGCAAACTCCACACAGACATTCTTCCCCTTGTCTACGCGGGTTCCTTTCGGGTGCTCCGGTTTCCTCCCACAGTCCGAAGATGAGCAGGTCAGGTGAATAGGCCATGCTAACTTGCCCGTAGTGCAAGGTGCATTAGCCAGAGGGAAATGGGTCTGGGTGGGTTACTCTTTGGAGGGTCAGTGTGGACCAGTTGGGCCAAAGGGCCTGATTCCACACTGTAGGGAATCTAATCTAATCTGTACATGGCTTGGACCCATGGCCTTCTGAGGAAAGTGCTACCCACTGAATCGCAGCTGGCAACCAGCACTGGGATGGGTTTCCAGCATCTTAGTGCCCCCCTGTGCCACCATCATTCAATTGCCAAGGATATTGGTGAGCCCCTGCTGGGTGAACAGTTGAACACCCAGGCTGTAAGAAAGGCTTAGTGGCAAGGAGATGGCTTCCCAAAAGAAAGAAGATAAATGGAAAGCCCTGTAGAGGATTGAGAGAGCAGTTGTATTTCCATAGCTCTGATTGCAGATTGAGTTGGTAACCTGAAAACCAACCCAAAACTAGAGAGACTGTGGGAAAACAGGGTGGGATCAATTTGATGCAACCAAAATTAATTGAAAAGAATTAACAACCTCAGTGATAATGAATGCCTTATGTAATACAGGATTGTTAAATCAAGAGCTTTGTTTCAAAACTAGATTCCTTAAACCCATTCTCAGACAGGCTGTTTAAAAGCTTTATTGTTCAGATGGAAATTGGATGGGTTAGAATCTGAGATTTGAAAACTGGGTGTGTTTTTTTTCTCATTTTCTTTGAACATTTTTGTCTGTTAGCCAAAGGGGAGCCAAGACCACATGACTGACAGTCGAGAATGATCCCAATTCGCACCCAGTCTGTTTGTTCTTGATTGGTTAGAGAGAGCAGGATGCTAGGAAGGTGGGATGCATTGGGTGACCAATCACGGGAGTGAGGGCAGGGCCTGTCAGGAACCATGTGATAAGAGCTCCCTGTCACCCAGACAGGAGTCACTTGTATATAAACATACAGAAAACAGAGACAGATAAACATGTAGGGTTACAGAGCTGGGTGCAGGGAAATGGAGCTGATTGGATTTTTCAACAGAAAGCTGGAGTGGACTTGACGGGCTGAAGGGCCTGTTGCTGTGCCACAATGACTCCAGGAAGTGCATACCAGCCTGGAGATGATTAGCTGGTTCATCAAGCTTGCAACATGGTCATAATGGTCTTCCGGTGACATGTGACAGTCTCTTGGCATTGCATGGCCTCAGCGTGGTCTCCCAGCCTTGAGGAGATTCCAAAGCGATTTCCTGGCCTTGTGAACCTCAGAGTGAAGCCTGGCGCAGACTGGAGGCTAGTTGCCAGTGTGGTCTGGGTTGGAAGACCATTGTCCTGAACTTCCTATTTCTGCAAAGCTGGACTTTTTATTTCTTTATTTTCTAAGATCTCGTCACTGAAGAAGCTGTACCTCACCACCTTTGTACCTAAGATGGCACTGCAAGTGACGACATATAAACTTTTCACAGTACTTATTTGAGTACATTTATGGTAAGGTCCTAGGGAGTATTGCTGAACAAAGAGACCTTGGAGTGCAGGTTCATAGCTCCTTGAAAGTGGAGTCGCAGGTAGATAGGATCGTGAAGAAGGCATTTGGTATGCTTTCCTTTATTGGTCAGAGTATTGAGTACAGGAGTTGGGAGGTCATGTTTTGGCTGTACAGGTCATTAGTTAGTCCACTGTTGGAATATTGCGTGCAATTCTGGTCTCCTTCCTATCAGAAACATGTTGTGAAACTTGAAAGGGTTCAGAAAAGATTTACAAGGATGTTGCCAGGGTTTGAGGATCTGAGCTATAGGGAGAGTCTGAACAGGCTGGGGCTGTTTTTCTTGGAGCGTCGGAGACTGAGGGGTGACCTTATAGAGGTTTACAAAATTATGAGGGGCATGGATAGGATAAATAGACAAAGTCTTTTCCCTGGGGTTGGGGAGTCCAGAACTAGAGGGCATAGATTTAAGGTGAGAGGGGAAAGATATAAAAGAGACCTAAGGGGCAACTTTTTCACTCAGACGGTGGTATGTGTATGGAATGAGCAGCCAGAGGAAGTGGTGGAGGCTGGTACAATTGCAACTTTTAAGAGGCATTTGGATGGGCATATGAATAGGAAGGGTTTGGAGGGATATGGGGCGGGTGCTGGCAGGTGGCACTAGATTGGGTTTGGATATCTGGTCAGCATGGGCAGGTTGGACCGAAGGGTCTGTTTCCATGCTGTACATCTCTATGACTCTATGACTCTACATGTAACAATAAAGCTAAGTGAATTCAATTCTGCACGCTTCCTCATTGCTATTGGGAGAGCTTGTTGCATGGACAGCAAGATTAACAGGACAGTTTAATATGGGAGACTGAAGAGGGAAAAGTAATGGAAACAATAAATGATACTAAAAATGGGACTGCAGAACAATGTTCACTTCTAAATAGTGGAAGCAAAACTGCAATATTAGAAGGTCCTATGGGGTTTGAGGTTACTGGAGTCAGAGTTAAAGGGTTAAATCTGTGCAGAAGCATTAGTAAGGTTTTGATAATGAAACGAGTCCTTCAGACGAAGGTAAGATATCTTGACACGCAAGAGCATTAAGAATTTCCTTCCCTTTTCTGGGGACAATCATGGAACCAGTTCAAAGTAATCATCCCACAAACATTTGGGAAGCATTACAAGTATATGCAAACTTTAAGCCAATTTTTTTTTTGTAGACGAAATTGCAAAGTTCTACCAAAAAAAAGTTTAATTCACTGGCACAGAGCCACACTGCTTCAATGTGTGGCCTCCAGATGTCTGCGAGCACTTCCTAACAGAAGCTGAGACTATGATATTGAGTGGAAGAGCAGTTCAAACCCTGCCAACAACACTTGCACTCTTTCAATTGAGGAGGCCCAGCCCTGATATGGAAATGAGTTCAGGTTGGTAAACCACAAGAATCTGGGAATGTCTGTCATCTCAAGGTTTGTCTGTCTCCTCCTGAATGCTGCCCTTGATTGTCTATGTTGTGAATTCCTGAGCAGTGACAAAGGAGGCTGTAGCATAAATAAGGTTATAGCTTCAGATGAGATTTTCAACCACTGCAACCACCTCACCCCCTTCCGCTCCATCAAGGAACTGCCTTATGCCACAATGAATCTCCTCTGCTTGCACCTCCCCATGCAATCGCAGGAGGTGTGACACTTGTCCCCTTTACCTTTCTCCTTCCTCATTATCCAAAGCCCCAAGCACACCTTTCTGAAGCAGCGTTTTCCACCACCTTCTCTGAATCTATGGCTCACAATGTTGTCTCCTCTACATTGCGGAGACCATGTACAAGCTGGGTGATCGCTTAATTTGGGGAACACTTCCAACTCATCTGAAAGGAATGATTCTGACCTTCAGCTGTTCCAATATACTGCCTTGTCCTCATGCTCACATTTCTGTCCAAGGTTCACTGCAGTGTTCCATGGATGCCCAATGCAAGTTGGAAGAATGGAACCTCATTTTCCGCTCAGGTATTTGAAGTTTTATGTTAACATTGAGGTCTAACGACATCACAGCTATTTTGCTATTCCTTCCCGTCCTGCAGTGTCTCTGTGTTGGTTTCAGTCAGAGCTGACCTTTATTTCGCTATTAACATCTACTCCAGACCAATGGCTGCTTATCTGCAACCATTACTACACCCTCTGCTTTTTGTTAAACAGAAGAATTCTACAGAAGAGTCAGATTGGTCTTGAAACATTTTCCCTTTTTCTCTCTTCACAGATGCTGAGTTTCTTCATCACTTGATTTTGTTTCTGATCTCCATCTTCTGCCATGTTTATTTTTAATATTCCCTTCCACTTTTTTCTGAACCCCCTCCAGTGCATCACCCGTGTGCATGGAAAAGCAAATGGCACACCAAGTGCTGTGAGGCGTTCCTGACAGCTGTGATCGAGGGCAAATCTTTTAAAAGGTTTTCACTATTCGCTGACATGGAAAGTAGCTTTTCTGTCAGGCTCATACTTCTTGTAGGGTGCATTGTCCACTGATAGCATGCAATTTCCAAACTCAGCATCATCTTCTGATCATTACTGAGCAGAAAGTCCCACTGGCGAAGGCCCGCTGTAAGAACATGGAGTTGGGATAATGACACAGAAAGGCATGGAACCTTCTGAGCACTTGAATCCAGGCATGAGCATGTGAACATTGGCTGAGAATGCGCTATATTCTTTTGAAAACCAAGCTGAATTAATCTAAATTAAAGCTAATGCAACCCAAATAAAGACCGGCAGCCCTTTAGAGGAACACTGTGACAAAAACCAAATATTTAAATTGCACTTTTGAAACTCAAATCAACATGTGATTATGTTGAGGGGTGTGTAACAATGCCCTCCAGCTCCTGCAGTGCCCACTGGCGATGGGGGCACATAGGTGAAAGTGAGGACTGCAGATACTGGAGATCAGTGTCAAAATAAGAGTGGTGCTGAAAGGGTTTTTGCCCGATTTTCCTGCTCCTCGGATGCTGCCTGACCTGCTGTGCTTTTCCAGCACCACTCTAATCTTGATGGATGCACACATCTGAACTCTTTGGTGAAGACAAATTTAAATGATAACCAAATTAAACCAAGTCAAAAATCGACAGCCCCTTAAAAGAGGCACAGTTACAAAAATCAAAATGTTCAAACAAAACAAAAATTTTAAATTAAAAATGTAATTCCAGCTAGACAAAATGTATTCCAGCCCCTGCAGGGCCACTAGCCTCACTTGGAAGCACTTGTATATGTACATATGTCATTTCCACGTGTATGGATTGTTTTACAGTCATCTCTAGTTGTCCTAGTGAGTCACCTTCTTGACAACATAGTGGCCCTTTCAGAAAGCAGTCACAGTCAACCATATCGCTGTGGGTTCCGAATCAAAAAGCGGCCAGATTGGGTAAGGACAGCAGATCTTCTATCCCAAAAACAAATCAGTGAGCCAGCTGATTTTATTTTTAATGACGATCTGGTAGCTACATGGTCAGTGCTACAGATACCAGCTTTTTATTCCAGATTTATTTAATCAACTGTATTTAAATTCCCCAGCTGCTGTGGTGGGATTTGAATTCATATCTTTGGGCCATCAATTCAAAGCTGACTGGATTACAAGCCCAGTAATATAACCATGATGCTACTATTCTCCATTTATTAGATTTACACAAGAGAATGTACACCTGTTCTAAACTAAACTAATTTTTAAAAGAAGTCGTGCTGGTAGAATGTGTTCCATTACAAACTGTAGACAAATATAGATATAACTTATACTTGGGCTGGCCACAAACCAAAATATAAACTTCTGGTTGTTCATGGTCACTGCTCACATCAACCTTTCTTCAACTAGATTTTACTTATTTTAAGACAGTTTGCTTTCTCTTCGAGTCAGATATTAAAATGACCAGACATGTTTGCTTGATACAAAATACAGACAGGTGCTTGGCTCCCATTCTGCAGCACACGGATAGGCACGAGGATTCTAACTTCAGCAGGTTCCCTTCCTTAGACAAACCCCACCCATTAAAAGATCAATGCAACAAATATTTTGAGTGGAGCTAATCTCTTGTGAATAGACTGTGAATGCACGAATCCCTCTCCGCCCCCACTCCTGCCGAGAATAACACAGATCAAACCTTAACCCTTGAGTGACTGGTTACCTTTACACTGCATCCAAAGCATTCCACAAACCACCATGCAAAATCCCTCAGATTCCAATGGTCTGCTCAAATAATATAAGCCAAGAGATTATTTTTGACAATATACGTTGTGGAATGTTTAGCAAACATGCACAATACTTTTCTGCCTTACGTTTAGCAGAGATTTTAAATCATTCAAAACATATGAAGCATGTCACATAAGCAAGCAGCAGATAGGTATACTAGTCACAACTCTCCCAACTCCAACACTGCATTCTCCTCCTCTTTCATTTATCCTTACTTTTGTACCTTTGAATCTGCGGGTTATGTCCACAATCTCTAATCAGAGAAGCAGGTGACAATCTTCCTCCAACTATATTGAAGTTGAATAGTCAAAGAAAGATGTTGTTGCTGAAGGAGTCTCGGATGAGTCTCTGTTACAATGCACTTTGCTCCCTTTATGGAATAAATGCTGCAACAATCTGAGCCCTTGATTTGGATGGGACTCTTATATAGGTGAAAGAGGAAGGCTCCTTTGATAGTAATATTGTTTGAGGGAAAAATATTGGCCAGAACAGCAGATATAACCTCCTTGCTCTTTGAAAAACTGATGTGGGATCTTTAGCAACTCTCAGAGAAGGCATAAAATGCCTGAGTTTCACTTCTCCCCCAATGGACAGTCCCCCTGTTGCACCGTGGGCGGCACGGTGGCACAGTGGTTAGCACTGCTGCCTCAGCGCCAGAGACCCGGGTTCAATTCCCACCTCAGGCGACCGACTGTGTGGAGTTTGCACATTCTCCCCGTGTCTGTGTGGGTTTCCTCCGGGTGCTCCGGTTTCCTCCCACAGTCCAAAAATGTGCAGGTTAGGTGAATTGGCCATGCTAAATTGCCTGTAGTGTTAGGTGCAGGGGTAAATGTAGGGGAATGGGTCTGGGTGGGTGCGCTTCGGCGGGTCGGTGTGGACTTGTTGGGCCGAAGGGCCTGTTTCCACACTGTAAGTAATCTAATCTAATCTACTCAGCTCTGCACTGTCAGCCCAGATGTTCACTCAAATGGGGCCTACACCCACAACCCAATTACTCAGAGTCAAGGGTGTCTGACATGAGAAATGGAAACATTCCTGGTGGCTGCACCTGACCAATATCCAATGACAGCTGCTGGGACATGCCAGTACATGATGCCACAAAGTGGCAAGCTTGGGCTTAATGGTGAGGTGAACATTCATTGTTGGGCTAATACATTTGGACAGTTCTTGCAGACTGCTGCTGACTGCAGAACCACGCCACAGCAAGAAAGGATGGAGGCAACAAATTAAAACCTGGACTGTAAAACAAATTGATATAGATGTGAGGAACTGATAGAGAGAGAGCACTGAGGTAGATTTCCTGGACAAAGCAATAAATGGAATGGATGGAAAACTGAGGACAATGCATGCGCAATTTTTTAAGCATCTTTGCTGTGTCTTAGAATCTCAAAAGCTTTAACTCACAACCTACTGACAAGTAGGAATGGTGCAAGTTGATTGTCATGTTCAAAAAGCTAAAGAAGGTTGCCTCACAAGCTCTGTCTGCATCTTCCCTGATACCCACAGTGGAACTGCCTTTGCATGCATCAGTCTAGGGGGATTTGACACTTATTGTCTTGGAAGGAGCATGACTAAAGAGCTTCTTTGAACCATTGTCCGCTGTTTGCATTGTGTGATGCAAGCCAGGGTGGTGTCTAATAAGCCATTTATCATCCAATATTTTCCACTTGCAACAGAAATCAAAATGTATTGGCACAACATGTTATAATCTGGTTGAAGCTGCCCTGAACTCATTTCATTTCAGGATCTATAGTCAGAGAGAGAGAGAGATAAGGAGGGAAGGAGGGAGAGAGAGGGAGGGAGAGAGAGAGAGAGAGAGAGTGAGTGAGGGAGGGAGGGAGAGAGTGACAAATGAAAGGAAAGTAAATAAAGAAGGCTATTTCACCCCTTCTTTCTGGAGGTGAAAAGATCAGTGTTAAGGGATCCTAGAACTGGACAGAATGAGCAACCTTCAAAAATATCTCCATGAACCATGCTTAAGCCTTCCATCCAAATCGTTTGGGATGAAACAATTCAATTTGCAAAACGGATAGAACAGATTGGAGCCAAAGTCTGGGTTTACAAAGCTCTCTGTGACAGCTTCCTGAAAATGGGAAATCACTTCAGTGCACGTGGAGGGAAGGAAGAGCAAAAAGCTCACTGTTTGTGACCTGAATAAAAACATTAAGTTGTTGGGGTGGGGGGAGGGGGGGGTAACACGGGGAAGGGGGTCAACAGAAATGCTTCAATGTATTTCAGCAATACCTTCTTCCAATGTTGACTACATAATTTAATTAACGTTGTTGCTGTCAAGTGGACCCGTTTATCCTTTGAGACGTTGTTGTCACGGTGCCAAGTGTTTCAGCAAGATACAGCGCAGCATTCTCTATATTTAGTTTCCATCAAAGTTGAAACATTGTGCTATATTTAAGGAGCTGGATCCTGCTGCTGCACAAAGCTGCTATGTTGACTATTTGTGAATAAAACAGCAGGAATAAATGTTATGGTCGGAGGCGTCCTTCATACTTTGCAAAACACATTCTTTCCATTTGGATTCGCACCTTTCTGCATCCTCCACAAATAATTCAATATCAGTCTTATCACTTGAACTTGGATAGTCTCTGGGATACACAATACACTGGTTAAACTAGTGGTGAGGAGCTCACATGGAAGGTACGGGTCTGCGTGGGTGCAGAGGGTGTGGGTTCTGCCAATGTCTAGGGTGACTGACATCTTGAGCATTCTGACACAAAGTTTGCCCTGGGGTGACCAATGATAAAGCACAGGGACATGGACAGAAAACTGAAGCAGCCAAACGTAACACTGATGGAGTGAATAAAGCCTCCTTTCCAATAAGCATTACGTGTGTGTTGACACCAGCTGGATTGCCCTAGTTTGGGAAGGTGGTTTCCCACTGTCCTTTCACAGGTGATTAGAGATGGCCAACAAATACTGGCCATGTGGAGCAATGTTCGCAATGCCATGAGTTTCCAGCCAGGAGAGTTTATGGGACATGGTCACGTTCCAATATCAACAACACCACAAAGGTCATGGCAACAAAGACTAAAATTCTTCAACCCTTCTGCTGCAGCACAGTAACGTCAAAGCCACAACGCCTCAAGGTGAGTCCAACTGAGCACCCTGATGAATTATCGACAGCAACTTGGGAAATGGAGATAGCCATAAAACAGAGGGGGTGGAAACCCCGTCAAAGTAAACTGGGTGGAAAAAGTGCAGGAAAATCTGCCTTGACCTCCCAGACAGTGGATGGCTGAGGCTTGTCTCCCTCTACACCTGGGAACAAGGGCACAAATAATAGTGCCATTGCCTCTCAATTCATGCCATCCTGGCACTGAAATTTTATCACCCCTGTGCCATGGTTGTTGGGTCAATGTCCCACAGTTCTCAGTGCCTCTGAGGGAACACCATGACCACCAGGGTAGCAGTGACTCAACCAAGAGGCCTATCAGCACATTCTTGAAATGGGTGGCCTTATCAGGGTCGCCCACATCCCGGCTGCCATTAAAACAAGACAAGGCACTCCCTGCCTTCTTAGTTGCACACTGTGCATGATTTAAGGAAATCTGAAGGAAGAGTGGAAAAAAGCATGATTCATAACTTCAGAGAGTACAGCCGGTGTTAGATATATCCTAATAACAGCTCTTTTATATCATTGGGCTTTTCAAACATACATAAAAACTGTAATCAAGTTATGCAGAAGAGCGTGAAAGAAGCTATAAAGTGTAGCTTCAAAGCTGGATTGTGCGCTTTTAACCAAAGGTAGTAAAAATCACTGAAGGCATTTCCAAATCCTTAAATGTGGACAATGTTTAGACTTCTTTTTTAATTAGTCTAAAATGGTATCAATCGAGGCTGACAACACAGCACCTCTGAATCCTCCCCCACAGCCTTGTGCAGGACATCTTTCTCAGTCTGGCTTTCCTGTGCACGCCATACACAGACACACAGGCACAGATAAACACGCACACAGACACACACACGCACCGTTATACAGATACACAGACATAAACACACACATACACACAAAGACACACCCAGGCATCGATACACACAGGCACAGTTACACACAGGCACAGTTTTACACACACACACTCGCACACAATTTTACACACATACACAAACAGACATCTCCCCATTTTCACTTCTTACAAACAGCAGCTTTAAACTTTATTTTGAACTATATTTGCACGTACCGTTGATGCACTCGAACAGATCGCAGCATCTTCCTGGCAGGCCATCCCCAGGGGAAATGATACGTGGCACAGTGCCAGCCTCACACTTAGGGACACGACAGATTCCCAGCAGACACTCGCACCTAGAACCCAAACAAGACACAACAAAATGAATCTTTTGACAGCGAGAACTGCAGGTGGCCAAGAGGAGGACAAAGCCACAAGCGCTGAGTCCATTCAGTCATTATATTGTAACTGAGCAAGCAACTCTGGCCTGAAGCTGCCTTACTATCCAGCTGAGTGTGTGTGTGTGTGTGCGTGTATGCGTGCCTGTGTGTATGTGTGTGTGTGTGTCTGTGTATGTGTGTGCGCATGCCTGTGTGTATGTGTGTGCATGCCTGTGTGCGCGCATTGGCTTTATGTTCTGCCATTTGGATTTGATCCAGCACAGAATGATTGGAAAGGAGACAACCTGCCCCTCTGCTTTTTTCTGGCTGTAAAGATTCTAGTAAAGGTTCTATGTGAAATAGCTATAAGCCACTCCAGTCCAGCTTTGAAAGGACATTGAACCACAGCTCCTCACTTCACAATCATGGGCAATTACAAGCAGAGGAATGGGTTATGAGGATAACAGGAAATTATCAGAAACAGTGGAGCAGGAGGTGTGATTGTTACTGAATACTTTCGTGAGCAATGATGAGTGGTACTGCTGACAGAGTGAACAGCTGGATCTAAGACCTGAATGTATCTGAGAGAGACAATGGTCAAATGTGCTGGCAGGACCTGCTGAGGCTACGTGTGAATCCAATATTATCAGTGATCACCTGATGAAGGAGCAGCACTCCGAAAGCTAGTGTGCTTCCAATTAAACCTGTTGGACTATAAGCTGGTGTTGTGTGATTTTTAACTTTGTACACCCCAGTCCAACACTGGCATCTCCAAATCTTAAATTAATTAAGTTACAAGAAATAGGGCTGCCCTCTCATTAGAGAGAGAGATTACTGGTGGTAGTTTAACCTTGGGGTCACCACACTTCAGATAAGGGGACAGGGTGAGAAGGACCTTGATCAGATCATCCCTCTTTTCTAGATATCAGTGATTCCGTCTAGGATTAGCTCCTGTCCAATGCGCTTCTGTAAAATCACCACTTAACTTGTAGTTACGAGAGCTAAAATCTCCACACATGGAGCGACTGAACATGCCGTTTTGACTTGCCGCATCACTGGGGGTGATGGATATCCCTCCTCACCATCGTCAGGACCAGCGAGGAGACTCACCGTGTCGGGAGAGTGCAGCAGCCGTCAGCAGTTAGTCGGGTCGGGGTCTCATAGCTGTCGGGTGGGCAGACGACAGACTGAATGGCTGGGCAGTCCACTGTGCTGCAGTCCACGTTATACACTGCAAGAGGCAAAATGAAATTGTCAATATCGAGTACTCTCTGGCCGCAGCTGGAGAGATGAGCAGGAGGAATGAACCCGTGCAGATGGTGGATGCATTGAATCAGCGCGTGTTGTCAGAGTTCACTGTAACCTCTAGGTATTACCACCTTCTCCAACAGAGCCTTCTGAGAACAGGGTGAAAATTAAGCAGCATACAGTGACTGCTAGATGCTCCCACATTCACAGTGTAATCTGCCAAACTCCCATAGCCCATGGGAATGGGAATCCAGGGTGTTCAAAATCAGGAGGGATTTGAGCTGAGTAAATAAGGGGAAAAGATTCTTGTTGATGGAATATTTCAAGGGTATTAATTTAAGGTGATCTGTAACAGACGTAATGGTAACAGGAAGAAAATCTTTTTTATGCAGCAAGTGCTCAGGATCTGGGACGCACTGCCTGAGAGTGGGGTGCACACAGATTCGACTGAGGCTTTTAAAAGGCAATTGGATGACGATTGAGGAGAAAATGTTACCCAGCCACAAGGGAGTTTGACTCAACAGTCAGTACAGAGATGGTGGGCTTTTTCTGTTGTGAAATCATTTTATTCTTCCAGGAACAGGCACTACGGTTATAAAACTTGGACAAAGTTCTCCACTGGCACCACTACAGTGAATTAGTTCCTTAGGTTATTTTCTGGTGCCCTCCCCTCGCGTTTCCTATCAAGTGAGCTCTGAATGGGGAGCCTTTTTGCTTTACATTGAGTTGAAAGACTAGGAGAAATTTAAAATTGTGAAAATCTCTTGTTCAAGTAATGCCTGTATGTGTGTGTGTGTATGTATGTGTGAGAAAGACAGCGAGGGACACAGGAGAGGACAGTGCTACCGCATGTATGTGCGTGAGCAAGTGTTTGTGAGAGAGAGTGTGTGTGACTCAGAGAGAGAGTGATACTGAGTATGTGAGAGTGATATGTGATGAAAGATGAAGATAATTTGAGTGTGTGTGTGTTTGAGTGTGTGGGCGCACATGTGAGAAAGAACAACACTGACTCTGTGTGTATGTGAGAAAGAGAGAGAGAGAGATACCGAAGGTGTGAGTGAGTGCATGCATGTGAAAGACAGAGAAATGACATGGGACTGCGTACTTGCGTGTGAGTAACAAAGGGAGCAATATTGAGCACGTGTGAGAGAGCAATACCGAGTGTGTGTGACTGAGTATATTTGTGTGTGAGAGAGAGAGTGTGTGTGTATTTGTGTAGAGAGAATCAGGGAAAGTAACTGTCAGCTGATCAGGCTCATTTCTCTGTGAATACATAAAGGGTTGCAATCGTGTGATGCGATATTAGTAACAAATGTTGCTCATGGTTTCACTTAAAATTCCTCTATCTGCTTTTTAAAAGGCAATCTAACCTGTGGATATCACATGAACACGCTCACAGTTTTATTACTAACATTGCAAAATAGCATTTCAGTCCAAGTTTAGTATAACAACAGCAGGCATGGCATCTTCAAAAATGAGAAACATCCCCAGCTCTTTGCCTGAGATGGATAATCTGCATGACATTAACACAAATTAGGGGTGAAAATAGGCCATTCAGCCCATCAAACCTGTTCCACCATTCAATAAGATTGCAGCTGATTGGTTTGTGTTCCAAATTCCACATTTCCATTTCTCCCCGATCCTCTTTAATGGAGGAGTTATGATGAGAGGGAGGGTCATAGGCTGGTATAGAAGAGGGCAGGGAGGGAAGGAATAGGGAGGGAATTCCAGAGTGCAGAGCTCAGACATCAGAAGGAGTGATTGCTAAAGGAACAAGCAATGCATGAGGAGACACCGTTGGAAGATATTGAGTTCTCAGAGGGTTGTAGGGCAGGAGAAGTTTAGAAGGAGGCTTGAGATCATAAGTGGATTTTAATTGGGAGAAACTGGGAGCCAAAGGAGGTCAGGAATTGGTGTCAACAAAGAGCACACAGCTTTGGTTGAGCTGAACTTTGGATGGAAGGTGAAGGTCTGTCCAGGTGAACACTGGAATCAGTCAGAGGGGACAACCATCTGGATAAGGGTTTCAGCAGCAGCAGCAACTGGACTGAGGCAGGATAGGGAGGGACAGTCAGTTGGGGGGGGGTTGGTATATAGACAGTTTTTCATGGTGGACATCACATGGAATTGGAAGCTCAGTTTAGATCAAAAAGGAGTCAGAGTTTGCAAACACTCTGCTTTCTCCCGAGATGGTGGTCTAGGTGTAGAATGGAGATCGTTTGCTCAGGAATGACTCGGTCTGGCTAGTGTTTAACAAGCCTCCTCCAGGGCTGGATAGTACATGAGCTGCAACAGAGATAGTGCAGCTGATAAGAGAGGCAGAACTACCTTGTTAAAGGTGACCCAGTGTGTTTGGTGATGTCCTCAAGAGGCAGCATGTAGATGAGGAAGAGGAGGGAGGTCAAGAATGCCTTCAAGGCAATCCTGTTCATTCTTGTATAGTGCTTCATAAAAAATATATAAGGTTTGTCACAAGACCAATCTGAAGACTTTGTGACAGCATGATGTGATGCTTTGGAGCTCAGTACAGTAGCTGACGTGCGATAGCACGACAAAGTAAGCCATATCCAGTTAAGCTCTAAGGAAATTAAACCCTTAGGTCGGTCTGATATCCAATATCCTGTTGTATGGGAAAACATTCCTCATGGAAATCCTGTCACATGACAAACTGCGTTAAACAGGAGTGAAAGCGTAGGCTGTTTCCCTCGACTATGCTGAAAACCATCAGCAATGGCGACAGCACAAGTTCCCCTGGACAATATATGGTGTGACAGCAGATAGTGACTAGATCACTGGTGGAGGATTTTGCGGGGATTGATTCATTTGTTAGTAAACGGCCTAGATTTTGTCAACAAATTATAGAGACAAAATCAGTAAACTTTAGGTTTCCTTGGGGTTGCAAATCTGGGTCATCAGTTGCCTGTCATTTTTATTCTCGACCTCAATTCCCACCCTGACCTCCTCTGATCCTGGCCTCCTGCATTATTCCAATACCAACTTCATGCAAGCCCAGGGAACAACACCTCACTTTTCAATTCGGCACAATTCCACACTGAGTTCAACAATTTCAGGCTGTGGAGTCCCCCCCCCAAATACTGTTTTAGATTAGATTGGATTCCCTACAGTGTGGAAACAGGCCCTTCAGCCCAACAAGCCCACACTGACCCTCCGAAGAGTAACCCACCCAGACGCATTTCCCTCTGACTAATGCACGTAACACTATGGGCAATTTAGCATGGCCAATTCACCTGACCTGCACATCTTTGGACTGTGGGAGGAAACCGGAGCACCCAGAGGAAACCCACGCAGACACAGGGAGAATGTGCAAACTCCACACAGACAGTCACCCGAGGCTGGAATCGAACCTGGGACCCTAGTGCTGTGAGGCAGCAATGCTAACCACCGAGCCACTGTGCCACCCATCTTGGTTTTAATTTGTTATTTTCTTGTTTTTTCTCTCTTTCAGATAGTTGCTGTGCACCATTCTGCCACTCACACCTCCTTGACAGCTCCATTTTGTTTCCTGATATTTATCACGACCATTCCTGTTTGCCATGCAGCAACCACTGATTCTTTTGTTACTTAGCCTCTCCCTTCACAGACTCTCACTTTCATTCTTTTTCCCACCTCCCATTTTCATAAGTTTCAAACTGGCCAAATTTCCAAATTCTGATAAGAGGTTATTGGCCTGAAATGCGAAATCTGTCTCTTCCTCTCTCCCAGAATTACTTCCCATGTATTTTCATCATCTTAGACCATTGGACATTGGAACACAACAAGGTCATTTGGCCCATTGAGTCTGCTCCACCAGTCAATGAGATCATGGCTGATCTGATAATCCTCAATTCCACTTTCCTGCCATTTCCCAATAACTCTCACTGATTAAAAATCTGGCTGTGTCAACCTTGAATATCCTTAACAACCTAACCTCAACCTTTGCAATAATAAATTCCACCGATGCACTAACCTGTGTGAAAGGAAATTCTTCCTTATCTCTGCTTTAAATGGAGGACCCCCTTATTCTAAGATTACAACCACTGGTCCTGGACTCTCCCACAAGGAGGAACAATCTGTCCGCAACTACCTTGTCAAGTCCCTGAAGAATGTTGGATGTTTCAATAAGATCACCTCTCATTCTTTTGAACACTGACGATTACAGGCTCACTCTACACTCTCACCCTCCCCCCCCCCCCACCTTACCTCAGTTCCAACCTTCCAGCTCAGCACCATCCTCATAACCTGTCCCACCTATCCGCTCCACCCTCCTCTCCAACCTGTCACCGTTACCCCCACCTCCATCCACCCATTGCACTCTCAGCTACCTTCTCCCCATCCACCCCCCCCCCCCCACCCCATTTATCTCTCCATCCCAGAGGCTCCCAGCTTCATTCCTGATGAAGGGCTCCGACCCGAAACATTGATTTTCCTGCTCCTTGGATGCTGCCTGACCTGCTGTGTTTTTCCAGCAACACACTCTCAACTCATAAGTCAGTCCTTCCATAGCAGACACCTGCTCAGTGAATCTTTTCTGGATTGGCTTCAATATCAGTACACCTTTCCTTAGATAAGGGCATTTTTAGTTTATTTTAGATTTCCAACCTCTGCAGTATTTCATGCTAACTTGTCTGATTTCTGTTCTTTCAGCAGAGACCAGATGCTCATGTTAACAAACAACTGACAAACTTGGGGAAACCTATTGCTAAGTAGGCTACTTGTTTTGTGTTTCCTCAGGTGTAGGGGAGTTCCAAGACTGGCTGGCATCTGAAGAATTGTGAACAAAAGTACAGCAGCACCTGTACATACTGTGGATTGAGCATCTCTCTTTTCCCAGATCGCTGATGACAGCTGAAACAAGTTGACAACGAAAACACTACTGACTTTCACAACGTCTGGTTCTTATCTCACTAGACAGGAGGCTGGATTCAATCAGAACTTAAAAGGGTTGTTGGGTTTGTTTGGGCCAACTGATACTAAAAATACTTATGTTCTCATGGCAAATTAGTGCTATTTTTAATGGGGACCGGGCCGTGGTGACGAAACCCAAGCAGTGAATGCTTGAGGTTGGTGGGAAGGGTTTTAAAGCAGGAGAGAGAGAAAGAGAGACAGAGAGAGAGAGAGAGACCGAGAGAGACCGAGAGATAGAGAGAGAGTGTGAAAGAATGAGAGTGAGAGAGAAAGACAGTGAGAGAACGAGAGAGAGAAAGAAAATGAGAGTGAGACAGAGTGAGATAATGAGAATGAGTATGAGAGAGAGATAGAGAGAGAGAAAGAGAGAGAGAGACAGAAAGAGAGAAAGAGAGAGAGAGAGAGAGATAAAGAGAGAGAAAGAGACCAAGAGAGAGTGATGGGCAGGGAGAGAAAAAGAGAGAAATAAACCAGTAATCACAGAATATAAAACAGGATAAAATAAGAGACTTACAGAAAAAATGAACCAGCAGAGATTAGGTACATATGGCACACTGGACTTCTGCTGTGATTTTGATTTACAGAGATATCACACACTTCAAGTTATTAATTAATTTGGAGTCTCAAAAATAACGATGATGAGGTCCTCCAAGACTACCATTAACTTAAATCTTGACTTTGCCTATTTGGGCCAGTCCCACCAACATTTCTTCTCCTCGGGGAAGTAAAGCCGGGATTCTACTAAGTATCTCTCCGCAACACCACAGCTGGCGCTGGGATCCCAGAAAAGCAAAAAGAAAGCAAAATTTGCATTCACGGGGTTTTCTCTCTTTTTTTCCTCTAGCCCCAGCCAACACCCCTCTCTCCCTTGGCTCTTATTGCCCTCTTCAGCTTGAGCCATTCTTTGCTCGCGGCCTGTCGTCACAATTTGAGTTTGAATTAGCACTGATGTGAGGTGGAAATATTAAGTTTGATAGACTAAGTAGAGAGATACAATTCGGAGAGTCCAGAATAAAGGATGCATAACATTAAAAACAGGCCACTCAGGGATGATGCCAGTAAGCACTTCACTATAGAAAGGAAGGGCATATCTGGAACCTTTTCCCCCAAAACCTTTTGAGGCAGGAGACTCAACTGAAAATTTCAAAAAACTTTTTGTCAGGGAACGGCATTAAGGGATAATAATCAAAGCAAGTTGAGATACAAAGCAACCACAAGCAGGCTTAATGGATTGAATGGTCAACTCATGCATTTCATGGGACTGAACACTGGTGAATCACTAGAAAAGGAGTTTTTTTCCTCATGATGTATTTATGGATCTCATAAGGCAGAAGATCCTTAATTACTTTGAGCATCATGCCACACACCATGCTAACACCCGACAATTTTTTTGGGGTTCCCCTAGGTGCCCCACCTTTGGTGGCAAAATTCTTCATACGACATTAAGGTGACAGTGTGATGTAAGCTGACTTTGTCCCCTTCAGGGCTGGAAACCACAATACCACTTGAGGTCAATCAGAGGAGAATAGCCATTAGTGAGGGAGTTTTGTTGACCAGAATTGACATGTGAACATCAGATTCCAAGAGAGAGTGAAATAAAAAATATTAAATGGCTGTTATTCTCACTTTTCTTTTCCCATTCTTCTGGAATTTTGAAATATATATGTAAAGGGTAAGATGCTTATACACAGGAATTCTGCATAATCATGACCTTGGACAATTGTGTAAATTGAGGCAATACTGCATTGGATGTATTTTATGCTTCCATTTTCATTTCAATTGAATCCATTCAGATGTTAGTCCACCTACACCACTGCTAAAAGTCAGCAAGGAATGATTTGGTGAAAGGGAGATAGTGAATAGAAGATAATTACACTATAGTGTGCAGATATAACTAAGTCCCCATTTTAAAGCCTATTTATGTATTATACAGATATGATATACAATCTATTTATATCCTCACAGAACACTCTGATCCAAGTCACATCAATTTTGGAAGCCAAGAAATAGAATTGGTTCTAACCAATGTTGAGCTGCTATAGCGCCACCACTGGTAGAAGGGTACATTACAGGTTTACAGAGGCAGTCTTCACTATAATAGTGGAACAGTATGAATTTACAAATTGACGTAGGAGGTGAGTCCGTAAGATTTTTAACACATTCTGTACTTAAATATTATAAATATTTAGAAAGACTCTGTTTCCTTTCCACAAAGCTAAACAATAAGTTTTAATTGTATAATACAGCCAGCATTTTATTTACATCTTTATTATAATATTTCTTGAAACCAAAGTAAGTAATTATTTTCCCAAACCTTTCTTGCATTCATACAGGTCACAGCATTCTCCTGGCTTTCCCGATGCTTTGGAAACGAGGATGCTCTGGTATCCAGGCTGACAGACCTTCCGGAGGCAGCCAGCTGGATTACACACACAGCGGCTTGGGAGGGGACAACACTCGCCAGGAGGGGCATAGCCTTCAATCAGGATGGAGTCTTCTGGGCAACGGGGAGAAAACTGCACCTCACACCTGGCTTTGGAACAATCTGGCTTCTCTTCTGAAAAATAAAGAGGGAGGATACATGTGAGAAACAACTCTGGACACACACACACACGCACGCACACACACACTGACCCATGTCGGCTTCACTGTTCCACTGTGAGCTGCCACCCTCAGGTATCTGGGCTAAATCTGGAATTAAGAATCTAATGATGACCACTAATCCATTGCCAATTGTTGGAAAACCCCATCTGGCTCACTAATGTCTTTCAGGGATGGAAACTGCCAACCAGACCTGGTCTGGCCTATGTGTGACATCAGACCCACAGCAATCTGGTTAACTGTTAACTATGAGCAATTAGGGATGGGCAATTAATGCTGGCCTAGCCAGTGACACCCTCATCCTATGAATGAATGAAAAACAAACCTTACCCGGTGATCAATGCCAACTGACAGCACATTTGTGGATGAATGGGGAAGGCATCATTGCCAATCACCAATCTCCTCATCTGATCTCTACTACTCATTAACTACTCATATAGAAATACCTTCCTTCTCTCCTGCTGTTCTTCCTCTCTCCCTCTTTACATTTCTCCTCGTTGTAAGAATTATGCTGGATAGTCAGAAGAAACAGATATCCTGGATGATTATTTACTTCCTGTGCTAAAAGGACATTGGGACTAACTACAGACCTTGCATTACTGTCTCACCAGAGGCCAGCTAACTAGTGAAGATGGGAGAAACATATTCTGCACAATTTTCACTGTCGGTCTAACTGGGCCACTTGTGCACTTACAGTCTGGGACATCAGAGATCACATCTTGAATTTTTCTTGGTAGTTTTTCTTTACTGCATTTCGTTTTTCCTAATTCAAAATAATTCTGATACAGAGGTTGTCTGAGCATAATTGTATGGAATAGAAAGAGGGAGTGTGGAAAGACAGTGATGTAGAGGGACAGAGTAGTCACAGAGTCATAGAGAAGTACAGCACAGAAACAGACCCAACTCATGCATGCGGACCAGTTTTTCTAACCTAGTCTAGTCCCATTTGCCAGCATTTGGTGCATATTCCTCTAAACCCTTCCTATTCATATATCCATCCAGATGCCTTTTAAATGTTGCAATTGTACCAGCCTCCACCACCTCTGGCAGCTCATTCCAAACATGCACCACGCTCTGTATGAAAGAAATTGCCCCTTAGGTGCCTTTTAGATGTTTCACCTCTCACCCTAAACCTACACCCTCTAGTTCTATACTCCCCCTACCAAGGGAAAAGACTTTGTCTATTTACGCTATCCATGCCCCTCATTTTATAAAACACTATAAGATCAGTTCTCAGCCTCTGATGCTACAAGGAAAACAGCCCCAGCCTATTTAGCCTCTCCGTATAGCTCAAATCCTCCAACCCTGGCAACATCCTTGTAAATCTTTTCTGAACCCTTTCAAGTTTCACAACATCCTTCCGATTGGAAGGTGACCAGAATTGCACGCAATATTCCAACAGTGGCATAACCAATGTCCTGTACAGCCGCAACATGACCTCCCAATTCCTACGCTCAATACTCTGACCAATAAAGAAAAGCATACCAAACGCCTTCTTCACTATCCTATCTATCTGTGACTCCACTTTCAAGGAATTATGAAACTGCAGTTCAAGGTCTCTTTGTTCAGCAACACTCCCTAGGACCTTACCATTAAATATATAAGTCCTGCCTTGATTTGCCTTTCCAAAATGCAGCACCTCGCATTTATTTAAATTAAACTCCAGCTGCCACTCCTCAGCCCATTGGCCCATCTGATCAAGATCCCATTGTACTCTGTAGTAACCTTCTTCACTGTCTACTATACCTCCAATTTTGGTGTCATCTGCAAATTTACTAATTATACCTCCTATGTTCACATCCAAATCATTTATATAAATGACAAAAAGCAGTGGACCCCAGCATTGATCCTTGTGGCACACCACTGATCACAGGCCTCCAGTCTGAAAAGCAACCTTTCAGCATCACCCTCTGTCTTCTACCTTCAAGCCAGTTCTCTGTCCAAATGGCTAGCTCTCCCTGTATTTCCATGTGAGCTAACCTTGCCAACCAGTCTCCTATGAGGAACATTGTTGAATGCCTTACTGAAGTCCATACAGATCAAGTCCACCACTTTGCCTCATCCTTTTCGTTACTTCTTCAAAAAACTCAATCAAGTTTGTGAGACATGATTTCCCATACACAAAGCCACGTTGTCTAATCCTAATCAGTCCTTGCCTTTCCAAGTATATGTAAATCCTGTCCCTCAGGATGACCTTCAGTAACTTGCCCACCATTGATGTCAGGCTGTTGAAGTGAGATAATTACTGAAGCTCAATTCACAGCTTCTTCAGTGGCTCTGTATTAAATACATTGTGCATTGGGGGTAACCCTTCAGGCCTGGATGACCCCTGGTTTGATTTACAGTGCTATACATATATTTGTGGGGGGCAAGGAGGAATCTGAACTGGCGAGACCAGTAGGTGTTGCTAATATCTAACTGCCCTTGAGAAGGTGGGGGGTGATGAGCTCCCTTCTTTGACAGCTGCACTCCAACTGCTGCAGGCACCCTCACTTTTAAGAAGGAAGGGAATTCCAGAATATTGTTCCAGCATCAATGAAGGAATAATAATATATTTCCAAGTCAGCATGATGTGTGGTTTGGAGACAAAGTTGCTCAGAGATGTTACTGCGTGCCTGCTGCCCTGGTCCCCATGGTGGAGAGAGTGAAGGATGAAGGTGGTGGATGGGGTGAATGTTCATGGTGGAGGGAGTGAAGGATGAAGGTGGTGGATGGGGTGAATGTTCATGGTGGAGGGAGTGAAGGATGAAGGTGGTGGATGGGGTGAATGTTCATGGTGGAGGGAGTGAAGGATGAAGGTGGTGGATGGGGTGAATGTTCATGGTGGAGGGAGTGAAGGATGAAGGTGGTGGCTGGGGTGACTGTTCATGGTGGAGGGAGTGAAGGATGAAGGTGGTGGCTGGGGTGACTGTTCATGGTGGAGGGAGTGAAGGATGAAGGTGGTGGATGGGATGAATGTTCATAGTGGAGGGAGTGAAGGATGAAGGTAGTGAAATGGGGGGGAAATGTTCATGGTGGATGAGCGCTGTTGGAGCTGCTCTCATCCAGGCAAGTGGAAAATATTCCATCACAGGTGTAGATGGTGGACAGTGCTGGAGAGACAGGAAGGGAGTTACATGCCACTGAATTCCCAGCCTTGGACCTATTTTATCCAAAGAATAGCTGGCCCATTATAAATGTCTGGTCAATGATAACCCCTGAAGATGTGCCAGGTGAAGGATCAGCAATGGCAATGTCTTTAAATATCAAAGAGAGATAGTCAGATTCTCTCTTGCTGGGGATGATCATTTTTGGCACTTTTGTGGTGGGAATGTTCTTTTCTTCTGGCTGTGGTCCATCAGTCGAATTGGGGTGAAGGAGGGGAAATATCACTTGTCTCATGCTTGTGATGACCTCTGATGAATTATGCACGTGTAGGAACTTTGGATGAAAACTGCATCAGGTTTGGGTGTCATTTCTAGTCTAATCGCCTCAGGATTCACGCATGATAAACTACCAGCTGTATGAGACACCATAAGCCTGCATATAGCAAAACGTCTGTATTCCATGAAAAGGAGAAAGGCTGGATAAAAACAAAGAAAAAGGAACTGGAAGGGAAAGAACATAAATAACAGCTGCATCTCTCCAAATGTGTGGCTTAGTAACTCAACAGCTACTTCCTGCAATGATTAGTAACTGCGGCATAAACAAAACGCTTGTCAAGCACGTTAAGACAGCCTTAATTCTGAGCAACTGTTTTACTTTACTGATCCTGACACATGTTAACCAAGCCTGAGGTCTATTTAGGTTTCATTGAGCCTCCTGTGTGAACACAGACCTTCATGCTTCAACAATGATAAAACCGCAGCAATTTATATCGATCGAATCCCCTCAACAAAGGAGAACTTGCCCAGAACTGTACTCAAATAGAAAGAAAAATTAGTTGATGGGGACTTCTGAAGCATGTTGGGAGAGCAAGAAGGAGGATGATCAAATGCAGGACTGAAACAGAGTTATATCAGGTCTAAGGGGAAGGGAGGGGAATAGCAGAAAATCACGTGGAGGGAGGGGGTTAGAGGGCATGACCATGCGAAAGGTTGATGTTCGCTGACCAAAATACAAGGAAAGCAGCTGGAACTCAACCAGAATGTGCCAGATAAAATAAAATTTGAAAATGACATTAACAAGCACCTGGGGTTAACGATATATTAATTAGGTCTTTAATTATAATCAGGCAGTGGATATTTAATGGCAACGTACACTGTGATTAAATGTATGGGAGCAGGAATAAATCTGAAATGACTATAAGAAAGAGTCGGCTGTTCATCCCCTTGAGCCTGCTCTGCCATTCAATTGGATCATGGCTCACATCCACTTTCCCTGTAACCCTGGGGGTCATTGATCCTAACAACTATCGTTGGTTTTAAGAAAAAACACTTCTGGGTCATCAGGAAGGTCTGGTGTTTGGTCCCACTAGTCCCAGTGGTGTGTCATAACAGGATAATTTAGAAGAAATAATACATGTGGGAGCAGGCTGGAAGTGTACAATAAATAATTTCCATTTCTGTATGTATGTATATAAAGATTTGACTAGGTAAAAACAATGACTGCAGATGCTGGAAACCAGAGTTTAGATTTTCTCCCCACCCCCAACCTCCTCTCATTTATCTCTCCACCCGTCAGGCTCTCTGCCTGTATTCCTGATGAAGGGCTTTTGCCCAAAACGTCGATTTTACTGCTCCTCGGATGCTGACTGAACTGCTGTGCTTTTCCAGCACCACTCTAATCTAAACTCTATAAAGATTTGACTCCAGTTCTGTTCATCAATACCTGGCTATTTGCATTGGAATAGCCAGACTTTAGTGGGAAATATGCTACAGGGGTAAAATTGTATACCTTGACAACTGCAGTCAATGATAGTAATGTAACACTGTGAATCTGATATCAATAAAATGGTAAATAGTGAAACAAAAAGATTTTAATTATTTCACTCATTTAAAATTGAAACAGAATTAATTCCACAGTGGCGACCCAGCAGTGGCGCCAAGGCCACTAATCTACACCTTAATGTTTATCACTGACTGGTCTTCAGAGCATGTGTGGATCAGGGCCAGGGGAAACTCATTTTGCACAGGATGGAAGGAGAGCAGGATGGACTGGATTAATAGGATTTGTCTCTTAATACTAATCATCGAAAAAAGACCCAGGCCTCTCCAATGATTCACAGAACGAACAGACTTCACAATTGGAAGCTAATGGATTAGGAAGCTTTGTTCTATTCTTTCATGGGACATGACAAGGCCAGCATTGGTAGCCCATCCCCAATGGCCCTTGAACTGAACAGGGCCATTTCAGGGAGCAGCTAAGAGTCCAAACAAGTTACTGTGGGTCAGGAGTCACATGTGGGTCAGGCTGGCAGACCTCCTACCATTTGATGTTGATTTCTCGATCACCCCAGCCGAGACTAGCTTTCAATTCCAGGCGTTATGTATTGAAATTAAATAGCACCAGCTGCAGTTTTCCCCCATTTGTGGGTTTGATTGCTGGTATGTGTTGATCAACGGTGTAGCAGTGATAGGGTTGCTCCAATATCGCTGAGTGCCCCAGGGCTAGAAAGGACAGGATCAGGTCTGATTAAGCTGTCTACCCTTCCCTCCATAGTGTTTTGATGAATCAAGACATGTTGTTCGGAATCAACCAAGAAGAACTCAAATGTTGCCTGTACTCGGAGCACAGAAAGTCCAAACTTTCAGGAGAGAAAGGAGCAAGTGATGGTGGAAGGAGAGCATTCCCATCGGTTGTGCAAAGAGGCAGAAAAATTGTATGCACAGATTTGGGGAAATTGGAAGACGGGAAGTCAGGATAATTTTTTTAAATGCAGCAAGTTGTTATTCTCTGCAATGCTCTACCTGAATCTGCTCATGGAAACAGATTCAAGAATAACTCTCAAAAGAGAACTGGATAAATACTCAAAACGTACAATATGAAATACAGGGGAAACGGACAAAATTGACACAATTCATTCGAAGTGCTAGTATAGGAACGATGGGCAGAATGGTTTCCTTCTCAGCTGTATGGTTTTATGTGAAGCCACGATAATACAAAATGGGTCAAGCAGCTGGCTGTTATTGCACAGTGGTGGAAAAGAAAATGAGCAACTAATCCAGGAGACTAATTCTCGTCAGCTTAGCTTTGGCAGAATGAATCCAAATGGAGGCTTACCAACCACTGAAATTACTATTAAGGACTTTCTATTACAGCTCTGCCCGCAGAATCTGAGGGCTCTATCATTAGACCTGAGATCTCATCACAACCCATTGTCAAGGTTCAAAATGTTTCCCATTTACAAAGATCCAAGAGACCAACCCACAACTCAAAACTTCAGTTTGGTTCAGATGTAGACAGTGCCAAGCAACTTGTGATAATGATGATATCCTTAACCTTGTTACTGCCACTGCCACTCTGAAAACCACTGTGAAATATTGTTGCTTTCTCTTTGTTCACCAAAGAATACAGCCCAGGTGGGCATGGAAACATAGAAAACAGGAGTAGGAGTAAGCTATTCAGCCCTTTGAGCCTGGTCCACCATTCAATATGATCATGACTGACCATCTAAGTTTTTGATGCCTTTGGCCCTAAGAACTTAACATAACTCCTTCTTGAAAACATTCAACCACTTTCTGTGACAGTGAATTCCAGATTCACCACTCTCTGGGTGAAGAAATTTCTCCTTCTCTCAGTCCTAAATGGCCTACCTTGTATCCTTGGTTACTGTCAGGGTAATGTTCCAGATAATGGCTAAATGAACCTTACCAGCCCACACCTTCCATATCAACATAGGTTGGACTCCAACACATAACTTGTAAATATTACTTTTGTAGATGAAGTACCAGATGCTGGTGATTATGTTGCCCAATGATAAATCCACAATGAATAGAATTTGACTTTCAAATATCTGTTTCGTTTATTCTACTTTCCCCTGTGTCTTTTTGACAACTGAATGATGTCTCTCCTGTCACCTCGGAAGAAAATTAAACTTGGCAGAAATTTCTCTCTCTGGGATATGATTGCACAGTGACTGTTTGCCTTCTGCCTGAGTACCCAGCAGGATACTTGGCTTCAGCAGCTAAATCTGAAGGGCAACAGGCAAGTGTAGATTCCAGCAGCAACCAGGAATGAGAATCCTCATTGGTTTTCCCCATTCCAGCAGCAATGAGGCCCAACGTATCAGCACAACCATTGCTCAACTGAGATCAATTAATGCAGCACCAGCGGGCAATCAACTGTGACATCTTTCTGATTACTAGAGCTTCAAAACTCAGCACAAACGCATCGCCCTATAATGTCAGCCTTCAGGAACACCCTGACCACCTGCTACACGTCCTAATCATTTCTCCATTCACAGACTGTGTGTCGCTGGGCAGTTACACTCCTTTGATAGTTGCCCTCAAGTAGGTGTTAGCAATTTACCTTTCTTGAAGTGCTGTTTCAATATGACTGAGTGACTTGTTAAACCAGTGGAAAGGGTGGGTGAAACACAGTCACATTGCTGCAGATCTAGAATCACAAAAAGGCCACACCGACGGCGAATCTCCTTTCCTACTAGTTTGGCAATAACAAACACCTGATAGCTTGATGTGCACCATTCGTGACATGGAGGAAAAGGACACACGGGGGCAGAATGGTGGAGTCACACCAAGGGAAGGGTGTGGGGCGAACGACCTCCAGGATGTGTCTGTGTTTGGAGGGGGGTTCTCCATGCTATTTTTACTCTTGTTGGAGAGGTCCTGCTCTCTGCTGTTCTGCATGTGTGATATTGAAATAGCTGGGAGGGGGTTGCAGCATTCTGATGGGGTGCATTACTACCTTCCATCTTTCAGATTACCTACAGTCTGGAAACAGGCCACTTGGCCTAACAAGTCCACACTGACTCTCCGAAGAGCAATCCACCCAGACCTATTTCCCTCCGACTAATGCACCCAACACTATGGGTAATTTAGCATGGCCAATTCACCTAATCTGTACATCTTTTGGAATGTGGGAGGAAACCGGAGCACCCGGAGGAAACACGCAGACATGGGAGAATGTGCAAACTCCACACAGACAGTCACCCGGGGCCGGAATCGAACGTTGTGAGGCAGCAGTGCTAATCACCGAGCCACCATGCATCTGAAGTAGTACAACAGAGGGTGGAAAATGGCGAATGAAACCAAGTGTGTGGGAAGGGGTTCAATTGTGAGCACCACAATATTATCCTGCACTCCATCAGCTTATTTTAAATATTATTCCCTTTTGCGGCTGATGGGCCAGACAGGATGACTACAGTCCTCTTCCACAACACTGAGGAGAACATCGATTGGTTGTCCGAGCCTGGCACATTCAGAGTGCTTTTTGTGTCAAGTAGCTTTAATAGGACCTCTGACAAAGATCTAATTTTCCATTTCATTTTTCTCACTTTTGTATTGATCAGAGAGATGGCATTTGAAACGATTGAGGGTTCAGTGAGTAAATTTGGGGCAATTAACCTTTGGTATATTGTCAATCATTTTCTATTTAAAAAGCAGGCAATTGGAAAATGAAGCCAGCCAGCAGAGCATAATAATTGGCTTCAGTTGAAGGTTTTGTCATAAAGGAAAGGAATTGATTAGTCTGTTTTCAGGGTTTTAAAATTATAAATCCATAGCTTGAATTTACTTCCACATATTAAACAAGGATACCTAATTAAACGTAGTCATTTTGGGGATGGGAAGCTCAGTTGCTTGCCAATCTAAATTGTTGAGAAACATTCTTCCCTGACAGAAAAAGAATATTTTTGACTCGTGCGTCCTCAGAGTTTTTAGTGCCACTTTAATGATGATCTGCTTGCTCCTTTCACTTAGCAATTTATTGGCAGTAAATGCCAATGGAGACCATCCTGGTGACCTTAATTCCCTTTGCCCTTGGCTGAAAGCTTAGAAAGGATGGAGTCTTAGTTGGAACTGGGCAGCGGTTACGTCTGAAGGAGTCCAGCTCCCTGTAGTAACGAGAGAAAAGCATGGTCTTGAAGGAATGAATTTTTAACAGTCGTTTTTGAATTGGGGTAAGCATTTCTGGTATCAATTCGTTATTTGGGAAGTTTAATTCGATCCTGCTGACAAAGACTTGGCCCAGTACGTGCAGCAGATGAAAAGCAGCAAGTATGTCTCCTGACAGCTTGTGGACCTTCAGCCTTTTCGGTTATTAGGAGCCTTTCTTTCCCTGAGGCGCCAGGTACTAAAACATTTCAAGAGTTGACGGATTTAGTTGAGGAAAATTACAACCCAAAGCCACCTCTAATTCTGAGATGCTATCAGATTTATTTGGCAATTCGAGAAAATGGAAATCCTTATCGGGATTTTTGACTGGTTTAAGATGATCGGCAGAGGCATGTGACTTTGGATTAACTTTTATTGAGATGCTAAGAGACTGTTTGCTATGTGGTTGTAACTATGCGAAAGCACCTATGAGCTGAAGTCCAACTGGACTTCAAACAGGCATGACAAATGGCCATTGGAAAATGCAGCAAATGGAGCACATGAGTTGCAGGGTATTCTGTTGGAAGTGCACACCCTTGCCAGTCTGACTGAGCTTGAGGAATACCCCTTGAGTGAAGGCATTTGCATAGCCTCATTCAAGACATATCCTGAACAGAGGGACTCTGAGTCAGCCCACAGCAAAACTCCAAAACAAAGCCAAGCCTTGGCCAAAAGGATAAAATGTTCTTCTGGATCTGGGCTGGCAAGTCATTGTAGTTTGCAAATTCTAGACAGCAAAACAGTCCTACTAGACCTAAAAGGAAAACTTGAAAGAACTCAGACATAGTCGTTAGACGTTTCTCCTAGATGGATGTACACCTTAGAAGGGAAAAATGTGTGTTCCAGGCACCCCAAATGACTTACTTAGACTACGGAATCAACATGACTGGATTACACCCGTTGGAAGATAAAAGTGAGGGTGATCAAAGGTGCCCCTGCTCCCATGTCTGTACCAGAGCTTAGATCTTTCTTTGGGCTGCTGAACTCTTACGGCAAGTTCATACATAACCTGGCCTCCACCCTGGCACCTCTGGAATGACCCTTCAATAAAGATCCACCTTGGAAATGGTCATATGGTCAAACCATAGCTTTCAGGTTAATGAAATAAAAAACTGCTGTTTATCTCTGAGGTGTCGGCACACTCTGATCCCAAGCGAGATCTAGTACTGACATGTGCTGCCTCCCTGTATTGCATCCGTCTAATATTAGCTCATAGGTGGCCCAGTGGAGAGGAATACCCAGTAGTATATGCATTCAAGGCTTTGGCTAATGCAGAGTGTAAATACATCCTGATCAAGAAGGACGATTTAGTGATCAAATTTGGAGTCAGAAAGTTCCACCAATATCTTTATGGACGTAAATTTGTAATAGTAAAAGAACATAACCCCTTCTAGATCTACTTAATGAAGACGAGGCAGTGTCGCCCATAGCTTCGGGCTGAATTCAGCAGTGGGCTCGAATACTAAGTGCATATAATTACAAGCTGGAACCCTGTGTGGGATGCCGTGGCAAATGCGAATGCATTGAGCAGCCTCCCACTGCCAGATACCCTACTGGTGGTACCATCACTGGAACAGTCTGTAATAGTTTTAAATTTTCTCGACATGCTTCCAGTCACAGCTGACAATATTAAATTTTGGATGCAGGGAGATCCAGTCTTGGAAGAACTGAAACAGCTGGTGGGGATGGGGGAAACAGAAGTGCAAGTATAACCAGAATTGAACCCCTTCTGGACCCAGAGAGATCAGATCATAGCACAGAATGGCATATCTTAATGGGGAGAAAGAGCGATTGTCTCGAGGAAAGGTCACGTCTGGATTCTAGCTGAACTTGACCAGAGTTAGTCCGGTGGCCAGAATTGGATGCAGACATGGCTGCGTTGTTGAGACAGTGCCCAGAGTGCCAACAAAAACTACTGCCAGCATTTCCCCCACATTCATGGGAGTGGCCAGGTAAATTCTGGACTAGGTTACACGTTGACTATGCAGGTCCTTTCCTGGGCTCAACAGTTTTAGTCATTGTAGATGCCCACTTAAAGTGGATGTACATAGAGTTCATCTGTCAAACATGGGGATGATGACAGAAAAACTGCACGCATTCTTTGCAATGCATGCTCTCCCAGAAGTGTTGGTCATAGAGAGTGGGCCATTGTTTGCCAGCAGGGAATTTGAGTATTTCCTTAAGTTGAATAGTATTCATCATATGAAGACAGCTCCATACCATCCATCATCCAAAGGTCTGGCAGAAAGCGCAGTCCAAACAAGCACGCGGACAATATGAAAGCTGCAAATTTGCAAACGGTGCAGGTATAATACATGACTGGCTCCTTGATTGCCTTTCTGACTGTTCCGGAACCCATGGGTTTTCCCTCTCCACCTAACACTGAAGATACCTTGGAATATGAGATGGGCACAGCGGATATGGCCACTTTGTTACCTTTGCCACCTGAAGAGGAAAATGAATTTCTTCCGAGATGCTCTGGGTGCATGAGGTGTGCTACAGTGCATTACACGCTGCCTGTATCAGAGGCAGAGTTAGAGAATCCTGACCCAGTGCTAAAAGCCCCAGGAGGAGCTAGAAAAAAAAAGAACTGGGGTGTGTCCTTGGACTCACTGGGGGAAGGCTGCAGTGATTGTAATGAGTTCAACCAGGTGGGCCTCTTTGAATATGAGTTCTCTGACTGGGGCTGTTAACCTGGTCCAATTAGGGAGCCCTGGCTGACAGATATAAACAGAAGTGTCAGAGGTTCTGTTCACTCAGAGAGCTGGCTCTGAGGGAGCTGGATTATGTCAAGGACTCTCCATGTGTAAATAAAGAGTGATTTGGTGACAGGATCCTGGCATCTGTGGGTTTAGTTCACTCTCATTGCATTGCTCCTATAAATCACTCAGCTGTGGATGTTAAGAATTACAGAGGAATACTAGCCCTGTGCAGTGGGTCTATAAAATGGTAAATCCAACAGCAGCTCAGACATAACGGGGACAGTGATTGTATGCGACTGGTCTCAACGTGGCTTTTGTGAATGTCCAAGGATCAATGGCTACACTGAGAACTCATGGGATGGATCCTGACTTTGTATGATAGCATAAAACATGTGATCGTGAGGCAGCAATTCCTGATTTTTACCTCGACTGAAGCCAATGAAACTAAAACTTGGATCAATCACATCAGAGCCACCAGTCCATCATTTTTCCCATTGCTCCAATCGCAGTTGCATGTTCAATAACAACATCAAACTCTAGGATACTTAGATTTGTTGATTAAGCAGATTGCTCCTCCCCTGGCTCACATTTGACTTCTCCAGTGTGTGGATATTGCTTAGGAAAGCAGTGGTTTCCCAATCTATGTTGCAAGTGTCTTCGTAATTAACAGTGGCCATTGCCCAACAACAAATAAATTCAATCCTTAATCAGTCAACTGACTGTCTGTGATTGGTTTCCTATTTTTTTCAGACCGAAAGGGTGGTTAATTGCATTGGTAAAACAATTTGCTTCGAGCAGTGCATCACATTACATGGTTTAAGTTGGTACTGACGTGCTCTAGTAGGTTGTACAGCATTACATGAATATGTTTTATGCCCTTTTGGGCATAGGGTTAATAGGAAAAGCTTTCCTTCAACTGATATTATTAACAGCATCATGAAAAGTGAATGCATTGCATTTCCCCCCCAAAAAAGTCTATTTTACTCAAATCCTTATCATGAATAATTAATCGATGCTCCGAGGAGGGAATTGTAAAAATAGGAATATCTGTCACTGTTTATCATTTGGTGACAAAGAGAAAGGCACAGTTGCCTTATTTATTGAAGCAATTATTCGGAGCTGAATATGCTGGCCTGAACGATGAATTCTTTGCTCTTCAGGTACAGGTAATGCATTGAGTGTTCAGTCCCATGTTTGGCAGTATCTCCAACAGAAACAAACAAGCAGGTTTACAAAGCCAGCAGGAACACCAACCTTGGATCTCATTTGGCACATTTAATAACATGACAATTGAACGGATGGAGATGGGGAAGTGGCAGCTTACAGGGGTTCCTAAACTAGATGAGTCCATTGACTTTGATGAGTCTGGCTCTCATTCCAACAGATTCTTAGGAGTCTACATTGTGTGACTTCAATGAAGGACCACTCCTGAGTCATTAGCTCCATGTGCTCTGACTTCTGCCTGAATCTTCAGGCTTTAGGAAACAACAAACACAGCATCTGTGCAGCATGCCTCTGACTGCAGCACACTCACTGAACAGCTCCCAGGAGGGTATACAAGGTCGAAAGGCAGCCTCAAAAAGAGATCTAGCTCTGAACTCAATGGCAACAATTTAAACAGCGTGCGTTTGGAATACAGTGACATCTTATTCTAGCAACATTTCCAAAGAGCCCAGTGCATGCAGTTTAATTATTGTATCCCGCCTTGTCTTCGCCAGGAGTGAATATTGAATGGTCTCAAGTGACTGGCTCGATATTTCATACTATGAGCTGCACAATGAACAGAATCTCAAGGGTGGCACAGAGGGGAAAAAGCATTGTACTTACAAAGCCAAAATGTGAAAGCAGCTATTTGCACACACACAGGAGAAGACGGTGCATCTTTATTTAGGCTACTTGTGCTACAGTTAGTTTCAGAATGTCTCCTACTCCTAGCAGGTCCAAGATCTAATTGCTGTAGTAGATACACAGATGTAAAATTGACATCCAGTCTGTTTCAATAAGAAGTGCAGGTAAATACGACAGACACTATAGTACTAGTCAGGAGCGTTCTCCACTTATTCCTCTTTTGTATCCAATCACAGAATGTAGGCATCACTATCTAGGCCAACATTTAATGTCCATAGTGCAGTTGAAAGTCAATCACATTTCTGTGTGCTTGGAGTCACACAGAGGCCAGACCAGGTAAGGATGCAGATTTCCCTGAAGGACATTAGTGAACCAACTGGCTTTTTCTAACAATCAGCAATGGTTTTCATGGTCATCATTCGATTCTTAATTACACCACCTACCAAAGCAGGTTTGGAACCCAGATCCCTAGTACATTACTTGGGTCACTGGATTAATAATCTAGCAATAACACGTGTCCATTACCTCCCCAACCATACAGATGTTCTAGCATTTGTGTCTTGCCACAGTTATTGCCTACAGAGCGACAGTCACTGTGCTCTCAATCACCACCTCTAATACACTTGAGATTCTTGCTAGTGTCAAAGCGGTATGCTATGGAAGTGTTTTTATTATTATCATTGTTAATGAACAAAACAGCTCCAGGATATTGGCCAAACAGGTGCAGCACGCAAGCAACAGTGAATAGTTTCTAGGCTAGAGTCCTGACTGTTGGGAAGAAGAGGTGGGTGTACTGCCAACCCACCTCTGATACCTTTCAGCTAGCCCCTCAGCAGCAGGAAGCACTGAGCAAAGAAACAGGCTCAGCCTGGCTCCAGCTCTAACTCCAGAACAAGACCATTCATCAGCCAAGTTGTACAGAGGGATTAGGAGTGGAAGGGACAGGGATAGGCAGTGAAAAAGTAACTTATCAACAGTCTCGAGAATGTTGAGCAGCAGGAATAGAATAATGGGTGCTGCACCATGGTGAAATCTGAGAGACAGACACATTAATTATCTGTGACAGAATGCGAATGGCACATATTTTTCTAGTTTAGCCCACTATATAGAGAAAGTTGAAACCATAGATGAGGAACAATATTAGTGATATATTTCTAATATACAATTGTGCAGGTCAGGTGGATTGGCCATGTTAAATTGCCCATAGTGTTAGGTGCATTAGTCTGAGGGAAATGGGTTTGGGTGGATTACTCTTCGGAGGGTCGGTGTGGACTTGTTGGGCCGAAGGGCCTGTTTCCACACTGTAGGGAATCCAATCTAATCTAATCTAGGCTGCTTTGTTGCACAGGCAGGGAAATGCAATTGAAATTCTGCTGATGGTTTATCCTCAGAAGCATCTGTTATTTATGTTGCTGTCAGGATTAGGTCATCATTTTTGTTCAGAAACTTTTTCTGTTTTCACAAGGTCAGTCAACCATATCTTACTGCTGGTATTTTCTTAGTTTACTTGGGGTTTGTTGGTTAGGAAATAAGTGAAGAAACCATACAAAGATATATTACTTCCAAAATAGATTTCTATCTCCCCATCTCATCCATCTCCTAAGGTCATTCTCTAATGCTCTCCCCCACTTACTAAGATCTCCTTCTCCCAACGAGTTGTTCTTTCTTTAAAAAAAAAGCAAACTGCTTGATTATGTTATGACATCACCATAACATTTGAACCTGGACCTTTTGAAGGATTGGGAGGCACACTGTCATTGCAACACAAAAGCCCTTTTGCTCAAGTTGTTCAGTGCAGTTACTATTAAATCATCCTGCTCAGATGTGACACGCCTCTGTAACAGGTGGGACTTGAACCTGAGTCTCCTGGCTCAGAGGTATGGTCGCTATCACTGTGCCACAAGAGCTCTTTCAGTTGCTAGGTATATACTAACTCAGTGCCAAACTGCATTCAGGTGTAGGTGGTAACCTATGTACAGGAGCACTTGTTGGGCTTGCAGATGCACATAAGTGATGGCTGTTGCTGGAAATAAATAAGTGTAAAGATGGGGCTTCATTTCTAGCCTTCATCACCTGGCAATCTAAAGTAGAATCTTGGTGTCTCTTATTCATACACAAGCCTCAATAGTCTATTCACTCAGTCAGTTCTGTCCTAAACTGAGGACCGAGCCAGCAATTTCTATAGAGAGTCACTGCATTATGTTTCAGGGAGAGAATCTAGGCAGGGTGCCTTCTCAAACTGAACAGCACCTCAACTTCACTTGAGATCCTGTAACTTGCGATAGAATAGAACTGAGCCAACACCATGCGCATCTCTTGGTTCAACTACTCTCTAACTCAACCAGGGAAGCTTGGTAGGACCAAAATTATCATGTGTTTAAATATAATAAACAGAAATAAAGAAGTGCAATGCTTCATGCCACACCTCAGCAGGTTGAATGTGTGGGTGTAATTGGCAGCATCCAAATAAGGAGTATCCACATTCACAAGTAAATAGTGAGTGTTGATGGGCTGTGGGACTGTGATGAGGAGACCGAGGTGATCAGTTTAACTTCAATGCTGTTCTGATCCATTGTAGGAGGAAATTTCTGCAGATACTGGAATGTGTACCGAAAACAAAAAATGCTGGAAATCACATCAGGTCAGGCAGCATCATGGAGAGAGAGCAAGCTAAAGTTTTAAAATGTTAGCTTGCTCTCTCTACATGGATGCTGCCTGACCCACTGCGATTTCCAGTGTTTTCTGTTTCCTGTTTGATACATGCACAGAAGCTGGAATATGGAACTATTCCATTCCTCTCTAATGATTCATGCAGACATTTAACATCCTTGGGTGGAAACAGTTCTCCTCACATTTACCCTACTCAACACCTATATATCTTCATTCCTGCTTTTCCTTCATCCATCTGTCCAATTTGCCTTTTGACGAAATTTTTGCCTCAACCATTAACCCAGGAGCAGTCCAACTTTGTGAGTAAAGCAGTTTTTCCAGCCCTCTCTACTAAATCCCTCACATTTAATCTTGTAGCCACGGTCCCTTAATTATTGGAGGGAATTTGTTCCCCTGGGCTCTGTTCCACCCTTTCAATATTTTAAACAGATCCGTCCATTGTACCCTGAAGGTGGCAATGCAGGTCAGTAGCGTGGTCAAGAAGGCATACGGCATGCTTTCCTTCATCGGATGGCATATTGAGTACAAGAGTTGGCAGGTCATGATACAGTTGTATAAGACTTTGGTTCAGCCAATTTTGGAATACTACATACAATTCTGGTCACCACATTACCAAAAGGATGTGGACACTTTGGAGAGGGTACAGAGGAGGTTCACCAGAATGTTGCCTGGTGTGGAGGGTGCTAGCTGTGTGAACAGAGGTTGAATAGATTAGGATTATTTTCATTGGAAGGGTGAAGGCTGAGGGGGGACCTGATTGAGGTCTACAAAATCATGAGAGGTATACACAGAGTGGACAGCAAGAAGCTTTTTCCCAGAATGGAGGACTCAAATACTAGTGGTCACGAGTTCAAAGTGAGAAGGGAAAAGTTTAAGGGAGATATGCGTGGAAAGTTCTTTACGCAGAGGGTGGTGGGTGCATGGAATGCATTGCCAGTCGAGGTGGTAGAGGCAGGCAGATTAGTATAATTTAAGATGTATCTAGATAGATACATGAATAGGCAGGGAGCAGACGGGGACAGACCCTTAGAAAATAGGCGACAGGTTTAGATAGAGGATCTGGATTGGCGCAGGCTTGGAGGGCTGAAGGGCCTGTTCCTGTGCTGTAATTTTCTTTGTTCTCAATCATATTGTGCCATAATCCAATCTATTAAAGATCTATTTTGCAAGTATTCCTTCATATTTGTACTTTTCGTAATAGATAGGCAGCCCACTCAATCTCTTTTGTACCATGTTTCATGTTTCATGATTAGTACCTTTCCTTTGGTATGGAGTCAGTGCTTCAGCCAGTATTTTAACAGTGTCTCAAGGTTTTATATAGGCTCATCTTTAACTCCTGGGTTTTATGCTTATAAAATGTGGAATTCCATTAGTGTTTTTACAGCCCTATCAAACAGAGGTGCTGCTTTTAATGTCCCACAAACCTGAACTGCTAAGTTCTCCCTCTATTCCACAGCATGAAGCCTTTCTCCAATGAGAACATTTGTCATTACTGCTACAGAATGAACCAAACCCTCTTTTTTAAAATTTGCTCTTGACTGGATGTTAAATGCTTTCAGACCAAAACTGGGCATTCCTAGCTGGAGCTTTATTTTAGCCAACCACACACCTTTTTATCAAACTCTGCTAACCTCTGGCGCTCCTTCTCATTTATATACATTTGAATACTCTCTTGCAAGAGCAAAAATCGATGTTGAACCAGATTAAAAGGCACTTAACTAGCTGTGTAAGGAGATGCAAGGATAGATGAGTTAGGAGTGCCCTGAAAGATAGAGGCAGAGAGGAGGAAATTTCAGAGTCTAGGGCTGGAGGTACAGCAGAAGGTACAAGTACCAATGGCGGAGTGGAAACAGTAAACAAAGTCTAAGGAGACAGTAGATTCTGTTTAAACAACAAACTACAGCAAACAGACCACACAGTTTACTTAAAATGTGTCTTCCAGAACCATGGCACATGGATGTCATGCATGAGAAAACTAAAGAAGCATATCCTGATAAAAGCGGGGGATTTTGTCAGTAAAATGCAGACAGTGGATGGTAGTAATGTGAATAGCCTCAATCGCAGTCACTTAGAGCAGTGTGATTCCCTGCTATGATTTAAACCTAATCATCCCCATTCCATGATGGAACAGAGATGCAGACACATCACTGATGCACAGGCCCTGGGGTCAGCTACAAGTTCAATTTACAGGTGAGAATGGAGTCCCCCAGCAATTTAAATTTGCGATAAGACCTCACACTCCCTTCATTTTAAACCCTGAATATTTTTTGCCCTTGACATGAACAGATTTAAAATTCTGGGCAGGAGATGCAGGAGGGATTGTGAGGAAGAACTTTGTTATGTAATGAGTAAGTTATGACCTGGGCCCTGCAGCTTATGAGGGTGATTGACGTAGAGATGATCATTGATTTAAAAAGTGGATGGGTACCTGGGGAAAATAAATTTGAGGACAGAGTGATAGAATGGGACTGACCAGAATTCCTCCTTACTGTCTTTTGCTTTGGTTAAGATAACATCCTCAGATGATGAAGTGTTCTGCACATGGATACAGTCTCGACTACAAATATAAATGCTTTGATTTCTCAAGTGGTTCATGACATCTGAAGCTCTAAATAAACACTGAGGCAGTCTGCCTCACTTTAGTGTGACCTTCCTACTGCACAGTTTCCATCTCTGACCCGCTATCAGACAACAGGCAGCTAAGAAAATTAAAGCCATAGTTTGGAATGACTCATGTTTCCAGGCTAGGTGCGTGAGGGGAAAAAATTGGCAAAAAAAAAATTCTATTTTAGTTCTGTAAAGAATAAGCTTAGCATAAAAAACAGTCGGGAAACAAAATCATTTAAAAGTTGGTTACTCCCCCTGAATAGAACAAAAGATTTTGTTCTCACTGTGTTCCGTTTTTGGTGCTACGGCAGCACGTCATTAATTACCAGGGAATTCCCAATGTATTGAAATACAAGCCATTAACCTTGGAATCATCCCACCTACTGACCAGCTGGTGAGGCATGCAAACTGGCTGTGGATATGCCTGAACGGATGGCAAGAAGTCCTTGTACGGGAGACTGTGGGTTCGTTTAGTCTGAAGGGAAATGCAAGGTGTTTTTTGAAAGAGAAAATCAATTTCATTGTAGAAGTCTGAAACTGAAGCAGAAATTGCTGCAAAAACTCAGCAGCCGTGATAGCATTTTTTGGGAGAAAGCAGAGTTAACATTTTGGGCCCAGTGACCTATTTTCAGAACTGCTGAGTTTCCCCAGCAATTTTAGTTTATGCTTCAGATTTCCAGCATCTGCAGTTCTTTGTTCTTTTTTCCCATTGTAGAGAGGTCATTTGCCTCATTACTTTGAAGGGACAAACAGGCTGCATGAACATCTCTCACTGCATACCTCAACGGATGAAAGAAAACGTCTGCTCGACTGAAAGATGAGCCCAGCTCAATGTAAGTGTCTGTGTATGAGTACACAAAGTCAGCTTGTGGTAATGAGGAGCCAGTCAGAGTTATCATCTTATAGCTGCATCCCCCAACACATACCACCACCTAGCTAGGTTCCAAAAGTAGAAATGACTTTGCCCTTATTTATCTATTGAATTACATCCTGATTTCATAACGGCAAGTTAAAATAAATGAAATTATGTAAGAAGATAAATTAAAAGTTAACTCAACCAAACTATCAAAACGTCAAATCTGCATTGCTTCCTTCTAAAGCCATCTGAAAAAGAATGTCTTTTTGATACTGGATGTATTGCTAGAGATATTGCCTGGGACATACAGTCAGACTTGAAGTTTTTCTCAGGAATGAGAAACGTCAGTTACAAGGACAGAGTGAAGAAGGTGGGACTCTCTTCACTGGGGAGAAGAAGGCTGAGAGGAGATAAGATAGAGGTTTTCAAAATCATGAGCGGGCTGGATATGGTAGATAGGGAGAAGCTGTTCCCTCTGCTTGGAAACATTGAGGCAGGTTCAACTGAGATATTCAAGAGGGCATTGGATGACTGTTGGGATAGCAATGGTGTGCTGGGAAAAGGCAGGAAATTAGCATTGGGTAACAGAGCTGGTGCAGGTATGCTGAGCTGAATCGCACTGCAACGATTGTGTGATTCTGTGATTTAGGAATGAAGGTTCAAGTGGAGGTCTTGTAGCACAGGGGGTGTGTTCCTGCCTCTGAGCCAGGAGCTCTAGGCTTGAGTTCCCACTACCCCATGGATTTGACAGTAAAGAAAGGTGCGTTCATAATGTGGCCAAACAGGAAGAGTAAGTGCAGAAGATAGTCCTGGTCAGCCATGGAGTGGAAGTCATGTTGGAGCCATCGCTATCTAAAACACACATTTCAAAGTGCATCCAGCCACAGCAACATGAACTCTCTCGAGCAAAATGTAACACATCATTACCAGACCTAATCTAACTGGGAGATTTGAGATGGTCAAAGTCATAGAGCCATAGAGCACGGAAACAGACCCTTTGGTCCAAACAGTCCATGTTAACCATAATCCCAAACTAAATTAGACCCACTTGTTGTGCTTGGCCCATATCTCTCCAAACATTTCTTATCCATATAATTATCAAAATGTCTTTCACACATTGTAACTGTACCTGCATCCATTACCGGGATCTAATGCAAAAACACTCTCAGTAGAAGGAGCAATTAACATAAATAAGGTTTATATTAGTTTCAAGTACACTTGGCTTCAGATCTGCCATTGCTGATGCAAGCAATTTGAGTTTTTAGAAGGAAGCACTGCAGATACAATGTTTTGATAGTTTAATTGGGCTAACTTTTCCTTTATCCTCTTCTGTAATTTCCTTTGTTTTGGAAGTTTATTCCACACATGAACCACGATCTGTGTAAGAACATTTGCCCTCATGTATTTTTAAACTCTTCTCCGCTCACCTTAAAAAATGCCCCTAATCTTGAAATTCCCCACACGATGGAAAGGACACCTGCCATTCACTTTATCTATTTCCTTCATTACTTTATAAACCATGATAAGGTCACTTCTCAACCTCCTAAACTCCAATGAGAAAAGGTCTCATCCTATCCAGCTTTTTCCCATAACTCAAGCCCTCCATTCCTGGCAACATCCTGGTAAATCTCTTCTGAACCCTCCCCTTCCTATAACAGGGTGACCAAAACTGAATTAGAGCGAGAGATGCTCCTTCCTCTGGCCAGGACTTCCAGAACACAGGGTCACAAAGCCATTCAAGCATGAAGTAACGAAGAAAATTTTCACACAAAGGACAGTGGAAAATCTGAAATTCTCCACCCAAAATGCTTTGGATGCTGGGTACATTAGCATATTCATGACAGAGACAGTAGGTGGATCAAAGGTGGTTAAATGGATCTGAGGCACAGATTATATAAGAGCAAATATGAAGGGCTAAATGCCCTACCCTGTTCCACAGCAAATATATGACTGAACATTAACCATAGAGAAAGTGCTGCTGTTAGACAGCCCAAGATTTCACTTGGTGCCACTAACTTTGGTAAATATAACAGCGTCCAATCATGGGATCTAAGGACACGTAACTCACATTCCCTCAGGTATTTGCCATTGCTGGGTCTGTCCTCCAATAAGCTGAAAATGTGTTGCTGGTAAAGCACAGCAGGTCAGGCAGCATCCAAGGAACAGGAGAATCGACGATTCTCCTGTTCCTTGGATGCTGCCTGACCTGCTGTGCTTTACCAGCAACACATTTTCAGCTCTGATTTCCAGCATCTGCAGACCTCACTTTCTCCTGTCCTCCAATAAGTAGACTTGACAGTAAACAAGACCGGGATCTAAAGCAACAACACTCTCAGTACAAGGAGCAATTAACATAAATAGCGTTTTATATTAGTTTGAAGTACACTTGGCTTCAGATCTGCCATTGCTGGTGCAAGCAATTTGAATTGATGAATCGAGAATGTCACAAATAAACACATAGCACCAGACTGAGGGGCACTGCCTGAAGTGTGAACTCTCCTCCAGCATTCTGCAACAAACACACCTATTAGCGATGCAGGATAAGTGGGTCACTCACTTGCCCTTGCAGCCATGTACTAATGTCAGGAAAACAATGTAGGTGTAAGCTTAGAGCTGACTATCTAACACGACCTCATTAACATAAAACACGGAGAACAGTTGTAAGCGATTACTCGACTTATGACTGCAAAACGGAAAAAATGATTGGGAGCAAATCACTGCTGATGCTGGAATCTGTACTGAAAACAAAAAAATGCTGGAAATCACAGCAGGTCAGGCAGCATCCATGCTCTGATCAAGAGTCATCTCGACATGAAACATTAGTTTGCTCTCTCTCCATGGATGCTGCCTGTCCCGCTGTGATCGCTAGCATTTTTGTTTATGGTCAGGAAAAAGTGATTATTCGGAATGTAACTGCTCCAAATCCAAAATTTCCCTTTTTGTTCAGTAGCTTTCGAAACACTCACTGGAGACATCAGTTTTCGTTAAAAAAAATCAAAACTTTATTCTTTCTGACTCTCCTGACTCACCCTCCCCTATTTTGGACAACAGTAAGATGGCATTAAGCTCCACTCTTGATTTTGGCGCAAAGTCAGGATCATTTTAATGGAACGATGTCCTGCCTTTGAAAAGTAGATAGCGCCGGGCACAGTCGCGGTACATCCCCACGAGGGGGCAAGTTGGAGGAGCCAAAGTATCTACAAAACAGAACAGAAAGAGGGCAAGGTGAACCTGAAAAATGTGGGAGATGATAGATATGATAGACGAGAACTAGGCTGCTTAAAGAAAATTCAGAGGGGAACTGAAAAGGGAAATAAGAAAGATAAAGAGAGAACATAGGAAGAGACTAGCAGTTAACATAAAAAGTAATCCAAAAATCTTCAACAAGCGCATAAATAATAAGATGTTAATAAAAGGAGGATCAGAAACTGGATTTACTTATTGAAGCAGGGCATTGCTGAAGTATGAAAAGACTGATTTTTCATCTGTCTTGAACAGGAAGAAGGCTTTGACAAAGTCATGGTAAAACAGGAAGTAGTTGACTTACTGGATAGGCAAAAAATTGATAAAGAGGAGATTTAGAGAGATTGGCTGTACATACAGTTGAAAGTCACCAGAGCCAGATGGGACGGATCGAAGGATACTGAGGGAAATGAGGGCAGAAATTGTAGAGGAATTGGGTGTAATCTTCCAATCCTCCCGAGACACATATGTGGTGCCAGACCTTGGTCTAAAACAGGCACCAGGATGACCCCAACAATTACAGGCTGTTTAGTTTAATTGGGTGACAGGAAAGCTTTTGGAAACGATAATGTCAGAGAAAAATGATAATCGCTTGGGCAAGGCTGGATTAATTAGGGAACTCTAGTATGGATTTAAGGCAAATCAAGTTTAACTAACCTGAGGATACTGATGAGTGGAATGAGGTTGACATGATGTGCATGCAATTGCAAAAGTTGTTTCATAAAGTGCCACATTACAGACTTGCCAGCCAAGTCAAAGGCTAGGGACCATAGCCAGGATGTGGAAACACCAGTGTTGGACTGGGGTGGACAAAGTCAGAAATCACACTACAGACTTATTTGAAATCACAAGCTTTTAGTGTGCTATTCCTTCGTCAGATGAAGGATCACTTGACAAAGGCTCCAAAGCTTGTGATTTCAAATAAACCTGTTGCACTATAACCTGGTGTCATGTGACTTCTGACTGAGTGATCGGAGACAAACTAGTAAAGAATGGTTGTTTTTCAGTCTGGAGAATGGTAAGCAGTGCAGTTCCCCGGGGCAGTTACTGGGAACACTACTTCTCTTGGAATATATTAATGACATAAATTCAAGCGTGCATTTCACAGTTTCAAAATTCTAAGATGTCACAGACCTAGCTGGAGGTATTGTGAACTGTGAAAATAGCAGTTAAATAGTTCAGAAACACTGGACTGTGGAATGGTAAACATGTAGCATGGAATGTAATGCAGGGGTGTATGTACAGTTTGGTTTTAGTAGGAAGGATAAGGAAGGAAATCATAAAATGGTGGCCTCAACTCTGAAGGGGATGCTTTGAGAATGAGCTTAGGGAGGCTTAATCACGAGTAGTAGCAGGGCTACAGGTCAGGCAGGTTGAGAAAATAGCTTTTTCAACAAAAGCACTTGGAATTCTGGGTTTTATTAATGGAGACACTGAGTGAAAATGAGGGTTACGATGAATCAAACCAACAAATGACAAGGCGATGGTGCAGGAAGATTTGCAAGGATGGTTCCAGGTATGAGGAACTCAGTGATGGGAGAAGCTGAGGAAGGGGAATGGTCGTGGTGGTGGGAGAGGAGGAAATAAAACTGCACTATAAAGAGGAAGATGAAAATTAGTGAATAACAAAAAAAAACAGAATCAGTGAGGTGACTAAGTGAGAAAGTGTGAGCCAAGCAGTGAGACAATTACAGAAAGAATGGAAATGAATAAATTGGCTTCTATTTTTGTCTGTGAGCAACGCCATGGGAGATGAGCCAGTACACTGAGAAATGAGACGTCAAAATGAGAAGCTGCAATTTATTTTCCCTCAAATATCTTGTACATGGCATGTCAAACCACAACATTACCGAGGTCAGTCTTGTTAGAAGTAGAAAACTCTATGTGATGACATTTCTTGTAATTAAAGATAGAAGGTTTTGTGGTTTTTCTGTTTATTGTATGTGATCTATCTTTGGTTGATGCTGTGGAGGACTGTCAACACAGACATCCCAAAATGTCAAGGTGCGGTAGGGAGAGAATAGGAATGGCAGCACTGGTGTGTGTGTGTGTGTGTGTGTGTGTGTGTGTGTGTGTGTGTGTGTGTGTGTGAGAGAGAGAGAGAATGGGAATGGTAGCACTGTTTTGTGTGTGGGGGTGGGGATGGAGGAAGGAGGGGGAAGGGAGGGGTGCGTGACATTCTTAATTGGCTGCAGGCCCTTGTTTGGGGTGGTGGGGCAGCTTCACTTAAAACAATAGAGCCTAAGTCTCCTGCTCAATTGTCGAAAAGCTAGATAGACAGTTTGGGGCAGGGGAGTGTCAGGAAATTGGGTGAGTGTTGGGCTAGAGTAGTATGTGCCTGTCAGCAATCTGGAGCTGGAGATGGAGGAAGGTTTTGTGAATAGAGTTGGCGGGGGAGTGGAATGGGGGGTTTGGTAGAGACTGGGGACAGGGGTGGATGACTGGGTATATGTCTGTAATCAGCTGGAGAGGATGGCATTGAGGGGTGGAGAGGTGTAATTTTTACCCTGATTGAAGGGTGGCACAAGCAAGGCCATTGGATTCCAAGCTTTTAATGCAAGGGGCTCAGTGAACACCTCTTCAAACTGTAGCATTTATTTCTTTCAATGTGGAAACAAAAGGCCCCGAAAAGGCCACCTTTCATCCCTGTAAAGTGTCAGCGTCACACTGCTTCAAAGTGAAACAGTTACAAAAATACCATCAGGTTTATCATCAGTTTCTCTTACTTATCGTTGACCTTCTGCTTCCTCTCACAGAAAGAGGAGAAGGCCGTTCAGCCCCTTGAACCCATTTACCATTCAATTAAGTCAGGGCTATTCAGTACTATCTTTCCTGAGGGTGTCCCTCGAATCAGGAACATATTTTATTCTGTATGGAGCTTGATGGTGAAGTGCTGGTGCAATATGATCAACCACAGGGTGCGTCAAAACTGTGCTCAATTCTGTCACTGCCTGGCAATCCTTCTTTTGTCACGGGTTGCTAGGCAGCAGTAATGGCAGCCATATTGGTTGAAGTTGTTCTCTCAAAATCCAGGGTGCCAATCCCCTGGAGGGTTCTTGGTTATGAATGATGACTACTCCTTGGACTTCCCAAATCTGTTATGGCTTTGTGAATGAGCTACCCAGCTTTCATTTCTCTTATCAGAAGCTGGAAGTCTACTCAACAGCCAAGCACGTGCCACGTGAACTGTGAGCCTTTACTGAGCCTGTAGGCTTGCACTGGAGAAACAGGAGAACTGGATGGATAAATCTGATGCAGAACAATGAGCAAGTCACCCACCTTAAAATACTCCCAAGGACAATGAGTCGAAGGCCACGGTTTTATTAGCCCCTCGGTGTATTGGGAGGCTGGGGGAAGGATTCAGGGCCAGGAATATGACAGGGGTCCATGGAGAGATGATGATCACTCCCAGGATGCAGGTACCCGATGAGCATGCTGGCCTAACTCATGGGTCCTCTGGCAGGAAGACATTCTGGCGATTGTCCTTCACTGCTTCTTAAAAATCTGCCTCTTCAAACTCCTGAGGTGTCCTTCTTGCCACAGACACTTCCTCTGGTGGCGTTGCTGAGCTGTAGAGCTTCTGGGCCTATGGGAGATTGGCAGAAGCAGATTCCTGCTTAAATTTGATGGTGGGTCCACAAGGAGTCAACGAAGAGGCAGCTTTTGGTAAAACTGGTCTTGCTCCAAATCTGCTGCTTGCTGTTTTAGCTTTGGGTGCACGGAACATTGAAAGATCAGGGTGCCCCCGATGTGCTTGAGGGCCAGCGAGGTATCTTTTTGAACCAAAGGGACTGCCAATGGACGGCAGCGGAACCGCAGACAGCAATGAGGAAATGATCCGAATGCCATGCAGGTGACTGTCATAGAGTCAAGCAGCATGGAAACAGGCCCTTCGGCCCACCACGCCTATGCCAACCAGCAGACACCAGACTACATCAAATGTGAAGTGGAGATTTCCCCTAGGAGAGGGGGTGGTGGGTTGGATCTTGGATGCCCTGAGAACTCCTGATTGCGGGCTTTTGACCCATCCCAGCGACAACAGGGTGTTAAAACAAAAGGAGGCAAGTGCCCCAAGCCAACCCCCTTCAAACAAAATGTAAATCTTAATGAAAGGATTCAGAGGTATATGTTGGTCTGACTGATAAGCACAGCACACCTGTTTAACACTTCACGCTGTGACATCCATCTTAGCCTGGTTACCTTGCTAATTCTCGGTGACAGACAGACAGAAATAAGAAACCCCACTGACAGTCAGTGTTGAGTGGTAACAGGAAGCTGGTGCCTGTGACAGACCATATCTCCCCCAGGCAGGTGGGGAATTGACAGCTGGGAGGGTTTAGTCTCACTCTTCCTCAGGTTTTAAAAGGCCTACCTTGCTTTCTATTGTTTTTTATTTTGGCTGCAAAGCAATCTGTTGCTCCCGGAACACGGGAAAACAGCAGCTGCGGTGACCGTGGTTAGTGACAGAGAGAGCGCTTACATGGGTCCTCTGTGAGTGGCAATCTCATCCTAAGTTCACGAAAGTATGTTCTAAAAACCTCACTTGAATTTAACCGGACTGAAATCTGACAAATGTGGAAATGATAACCCCTAATTAATTCTGTTACCACATGAAGGGCTGTTTGGCAGATTAACAAATCAGTTTTATGGCAATATGAGTTCATATAACTATTATTCAGACATCCTTATTGTTAAGTATTCCCTATTCAGAGAGAGAGGGAGGGAAAAAAATAGAATTACCAGGAATATCTAACATCCATAAAAGTCCCAATACAGAAAGAGCAGCTGCTGAATAGTTTAACCCGTCTCCAAGGAAACATTAGGACCCCAGTTTCCACGCTTTACATTTGACCTTTCATCTCTATGGTAACATTTTGTTCGGGTTGCCATGGAAGCGAGCATCTGTTGCCGCTAGAGTGTCTGGCAAGGTGACAAGGCCTAGGGTCCGAGCAAACATCAGGAACGCCTCATCACACCAGCCAGGTACACAGCCAAACGGAAGAGGGGAGAGAAAGGCCTTCTGCACACCAGGAATAATTCAGGCCAAACACAGGCCCGGGTTTTACTCCAGCTGAAAAATCTTCAGCTACCATGTGCTCAAAATGCTAAGTGGAGTGTGTGCTCAATCGAGATCATTACTTTCAGGGGAGCAGAACATTTTTTTGCAGATTAAAGCTGGGGGCATGGAATTTGAAGGAAATACAGACAGAAAAGAAAAGGCCTGCTAGATCTTTTACACTGAGTGACAGGACTGTCCTTGATTCAAGGAGAAATAATAGAAGATTACACCTGCGATGCTGCCGATTGAGATCTATTCATTGTAATGCTATGGGTCTCAAGAAGGAATTGGATATTGTTCATTGGGCTAAAGAGATCAAAGGGTATGGGGAGAAAGCAGGAACAGAGCTGGATGATCAGATATGATCATAGGAAATGGCAGCAGTGGAGGCTTCAAGGGCTGAATGGCCTACTCCTGATCCTAATTTTCTGTGTACTCTCCGATTATTTGTTTTTATCATGTGCCTATCCAATTCCCTTTTAAAACTGATTTGACTTCAACACCCATTTGGTGTAATGCATTTCATATTCTAATGGAAGTGAGCTCTCACTATTTACTCCTCAGGCTCCTCCAAGATTTCAAACACTCCAATTAGATTCCAGCCTCCTTAATCCTTTTTCTTCTTCAGGTTACAGTATGAATGATTGTGGATTGGCTGGTGATCCATTGTGGGTGGGAGAGTGGGGTGGGCACTGGGACTGGGAAGAAATGAGTTGGAGGCAGTGGGTCCACATGGTTTCTTTGTATTTGAAAAGCTGTTTCCAAAGATAATGTGTTCAAAGTACTTATGTGGCATGTTGCTTTCCACCAGACTGTCAAAACGCCAATGGATTGAACTACAGACATCATGTGTTTAAAGACTGCAGGTATGGCCAATAGCCAAGTTTGGATAACAACACCGGATTTGCCAACTCCATTTTGATTCAACCTCCTCCCTCACTTTTGATGGTTCAGATTGTCCTTAACAAGATTTGCATGTAAATATCTAATTGGCTACACGGGTAATTTACTGGCGATGACTGATAGTTAAATTAAAAACTGGATTTATCTCCCCTTCCAAATCCATTTTGATTTAGCCACCTCCCTTTTTCCCGACTTCTCCCCCTTTTTAGATGGCTTGCATTTCTCTTAATAGACTTTGCTTGTGAATTAATCAATTGAATAACTTGGTGGTGGTTAGATTAGATTACATTACAGTGTGGATACAGGCCCTTCGGCCCAACAAGTCCACACCGCCCCGCCGAAGCGCAACCCACCCATACCCTTACATTTACCCCTTACCTAACACTACAGGCAATTTAGCATGGCCAATTCACCTGACCTGCACATTTTTGGACTATGGGAGGAAACCGGAGCACCCGGAGGAAACCCACTCCGACACGGGGAGAATGTGCAAACTCCACACAGTCAGTCGCCTGAGGCGGGAATTGAACCCGGGTCTCTGGCGCTGTGAGGCAGCAGTGCTAACCACTGTGCCACCGTGCCGCAGTAGTTAGCACTGAAATAGATGACTTTTGCTGTAAAGGTATGATATTTTATTGGTGTTAGAAACCACTGGCAGAAGAGATGCTACTAGTTTTCGGCATGTGGTCATGAGATCATACCAGGTACAGACACAGTTTCATTTGCACATTGCATAGTGATCTTGCATAAAGAGAGGTGGTGCGACATTACGGTGTTTGGCGACATTACGATTGTGCCGTCAGCAGTTAAGTTCTGGACTGGGACTTGAAAGTGGATCTTCTGGCAGTAACACTCACTGTACTACAAGACCTCTCCTATGTTCCTCCAGATAACTTTTAAAATAATAGATGAAAAAAAACTTACGGGTGATTAGAAAAACAAAATCTTTCAGTTGGACCAGCCGCCCGCTTCACATTGTTCTTGGAGGTGGTAGGGTATGGGTTGGGTATCCATTGATGCAAAGCAAGAACTCAACTGAGCTGCTTAAAAACTGATGAAGTCCTGATGATCAAGGGCGGCTGGTGGGTGGCAGGGGGTAGGTTGGTGGTGGTAGTGGTGTGGCTCGAGGGGTCTGCCTTCCATTTTTACCACTCCACCATCACCAGTCTTTCTCTTCTCATTCCTGGAGTGTGCAAGGCAGACAACGCACGTGCTTAATGTCTGTTCCTACTGCTAGATAATCTTGAAACATGTTGCTAGCCTGTCATCACAGGTTGCTACTTGAAGGGGTCACCACACTGCATCGAACATTGTTGACCAAAAGACTCTCCCACTGTTACCACTATGTATAGGCACAATGGAAAGGTTTAGGTTTTGATAATAAACTTGTTTGGCTACACTACGATTGTGCCATCAGCAGTTAAGTTCTGGACTGGGACTTGAAAGTGGATCTTCTGGCAGTAACACTCACTGTACCACAAGACCTCTCCTATGTTCCTCCAGATAACTTTTAAAAGCACCACCTCTCTTTATGCAAGATCACTATGCAATGTGCAAATGAAACTGTGTCTGTACCTGGTATGATCTCATGACCACATGCCGAAAACTAGTAGCATCTCTTCTGCCAGTGGTTTCTAACACCAATAAAATATCAAACCTTTACAGCAAAAGTCAGTGCTGACAGGACTTCGTCAATAATGCAACAAGACTTGGACAATATCCAGGCTTGCATTGAAAAGTGGCAAGTAACATTCACACCATCCAAATGCTAAGCAATGACAATCTCCAAAGAGAAGGAGTCCCTTGACATTCAAAGCAGTACCATCACTGAATCCTCCAGCATCAACAGCCTGGGGGTTACCATTGACCAGAAACTGAACTGGACTCACCATATAAATACAGAGGTAAAAACAATGACTACAGATACTGGAAACCAGATTCTGGATTAGTGGTGCTGGAAGAGCACAGCAGTTCAGGCAGCATCCAAGGAGCTTCGAAATCGACATTTTGGGCAAAAGCCCTTATTCCTGATGAAGGGCTTTTGCCCGAAACGTCGATTTCGAAGCTCCTTGGATGCTGCCTGAACTGCTGTGCTCTTCCAGCACCACTAATTCAGAATCTGGTTTCCAGCATCTGCAGTCATTGTTTTTACCTCGTTGATTTTAACCCTACTGCGAATCCTCTTGCAAGGATGCCTGCCTTGAAGAAGTTTTCCTCCTCTGCTTTATTCCTGATGAAGGGCTTTTGCCCGAAACGTCGATTTCGAAGCTCCTTGGATGCTGCCTGAACTGCTGTGCTCTTCCAGTACCACTAATCCAGAATATAAATACAGAGGCTATAATAGCAGGTCAGAGGCTAGGAAACCTATAGGGAATAATTCTCTTGAGTCTTCAAAGCCTGTCCACAAGTCAGGAGTGTGATAGAATATTTCCCCCTTGCCTGGATGAATGCAGCTCCAATAACACTCATGAAGCTCATTACCATCCGGGATAAGCAGCCCACTTGATTGTCTGTGGATGTGGTGCCATGCTGTCTCTCCACCACTGACGCTCAGTAGCAGCAGAGTGTACCATTCACAAGATACACTGCAGAAATTCGCCAAGGCTCCTTAGACAGCACCTTCCAAACTCACATTCACTTCCATCTAGAAGGACAAGGGCAGCAGGTGCATAGGAACATTAATGCCTGCCAAGTTCCCTTCCAAGCCACTCACCTTCCCACCTTGAAAATATATCACCAATTCTTTGGTGTTGCTGGACGAATCATGGACCTTCCCCACTAACACCTTGCGGGTCTATCTACGGAATATGGACTTCAGCAGTTCAAGAAGACAGCTCACCACCAGTTTCTCAACGGGATGTAGGGATTGACAATAAATGCTGGCCGAAAGTGAGGGCTGCAGATGGTGGATATGAGAGTCGAGAGTGTGGTGTTGGAAAAGCACAGCAGGTCAGTCAGCATCCGAGGAGCAGGAGAATCGACATTTCGGGCAAAAGCCCTTCATCAGGAATAAATGCTGGCCAGCCAGTGATGTTCACATCCCATGAGTGAATAAAAACAACAATCACTTAAATCAGGTAAGGTTGCCAGCTATGTGTTAGCGATGTTTTAACTTCACTACAGTGCCAAAACTGTAATCAAGCAGGTAACCACTGTACCTCCAAAGAACAACCAGAGTGTTCCTTTAAAGATAAAATAATCTGTTCCAACATATCATGACACGTATCTAGGCTAGGTAAGATGTGAACGCGGATCTTTGCCCAATGTTAGGAACTCCACGACAAGAGGCTCTACCAAAGTGAATGGAATATGAAGGGATCTTGTGGTCACCTCAGTTAGCTAAACTGATAATAGTTCATCATAACTGATTTCATTCTAAGGGTTTTCCCCAACATGAAAAAGGAGAATAACTTCATTCAATGGATTTCCACTTGTAGGCGATTTAATTCTGTGTAGTTTGTACTGTGCAAGCAAATTGTCCTCAGTTGTCTGACACTGGAAGCCGATTACATAGGCTTCTTACTTTCAACATGGAATGATAGGATCACTAAAACTTATAAAGGAGAACATTTGGCCCAGTGAGCCAGTTCCGGCTTTTTTGCATGAGTAATTTAGGTAACCACATTTCACTGCCTTTTCATCATGGCCTTGAAAAGCTTTCTGTTCGTGTGCTTATCCAATTCAACTTTGAATACTACAACTGAATACGCCTCCATGACTCTCACATGGTACATTCCAGATCCTAATCACTCGCTGTATGAAAAGGGTTTTCCCTCATGGTGATTTTGGTCCTTTAACCATTCCAGTGCCCCATGGTTCTCCATCCTTCTGCCAGTAGACCTCAGTTTCTGCCTCCTCACGATGGCCAGATTTCTTGCGTTTCTAAGCATACCTCCTCTCAAGGAAACAATCCCATCTTTTCCAATCTATCCACATACTTGCACACCCTGTAAGTGAACATGTTTGCGAGTATGAAATTTCTGTGTACATTTGTGAATATGTGCAGCATGCAAGCATGTTTGCATTCATGATTCTGGTGGGATTTTACAATTTACTGCAGTCTCATCACCCTCCCACACTGGCTAAAATGTCAGGGGTGGGGAGCAGCCCCAGCCATAATCCCAATTGTTTCTTGGGCAATAATGCAATGTTGGAAGCAGGGTTAATTCCTTTAAGGTGAGACTTTCATACATTTCTTGAGGGGTCCTGGTGACAGTGCTTTCCCCAGCAGCGCCAGCCAGGCGTGGTGGCTGTTGCTGGAACTTCAAGAACGCCCAAGACATTGTGGAGCCCAGAGAAGTCTGTGGTCTGGAGGGGGAACTTGTGGGGGGGGGGCGTCTCCTTGATAGGCCCAGGATTTCTGCAAAGGAAGCCTTTCCCCTCGCCCTACATCAGGCTAGGCATCCTCTCCCAAGGCAGGGTGAAACCATTTGGTCATCATTAATTGGTCACTTACAGGCCTCATTAGGTTTAAGGCCATTATGGTCACCCAGCACTTCCTTTGCATCTTTCAGGCAGCGTGGGTGTGCATCAAAAGGAAAGGCCACCCATTAAGTTTTACAAGTCCCAGGCCTTCCAGCCCACCAGTGACAGAGCAGGAAATCCAGCCATTGTGTCAACTTTGAAGGTGCTTTTGAACAAATGCATTGTGTGCTTCTGTGGTGCTGACTATAAACTTACATATAACATCTGTATGCTCTATATGTGTCTGTGCTATGTCACTGTGTGTTTTTTACATTGTGTGTACATGTGCTCACTGTGTGCATTTTTGCCTGGAAGATGTATTTAGTTACAAAAGTAAAATGTGGCTTGGTTTTGGTATGCTTTTGGCCTTTAGGCTGAAGTAGTCATTTATTGGACCTGCCACCTAGTTGTTCAGATGCCTCTCATACCTACATCTGCTGAAGCACTATATAAATTAAATATATAAACATTATTAGACAAACCACAGAAAGCAGCTTCTCTCAAGCGTCTCATTATAATAGTGCGTTGAGTTAGTAAAAGGCCTATTGTCTATAAAAATCCAAGAATGTATCATTCACAATGTTGGCTACGAGTTTGGTTAAACAAGAAGCAAGTTCCAGTCTAAACTCTGTCTTGTATATGCCTCTAGGTTTTCCATTGGACTTCACAAGGAATTCACTGGCACATCAGCCAATGTTCCCTTCAAAGAAATATTCCATGAAGTGGATGACGTAGTGGATTAGGATACTGTCTTTTCAATTCTAGAAGGAGAACGTGAGGACTGCAGATGCTGGAGATCAGAGCTGAAAATGTATTGCTGGAAAAGCGCAGCAGGTCAGGCAGCATCCAAGGAGCAGGAGAATCAACGTTTCGGGCATGAGCCCTTCTTCAGGAATGAGGAAAATGTGCCAAGCAGGCTAAGATAAAAGGTAGGGAGGAGGGACTTGGGGGAGGGGCGTTGGAAATGCTATAGGTGGAAGGAGGTCAAGGTGAGGGTGATAGGCCGGAGTGGGGGTGGGGCGGAGAGGTCAGGAAGAAGATTGCAGGTTAGGAAGGTGGTGCTGAGTTCGAGGGTTGGGACTGAGACAAGGTGGGGGGAGGGGAAATGAGGAAACTGGAGAAATCTGAGTTCATCCCTTGTGGTTGGAGGCTTCCTAGGCGGAAGATGAGGCGCTCTTCCTCCAGCCGTCATGTTGCTGTGGTCTGGCGATGGAGGAGTCCAAGGACCTGCATGTCCTTGGTGGAGTGGGAGGGAGAGTTGAAGTGTTGAGCCACGGGGTGGTTGGGTTGGTTGGTCCTGGTGTCCCATAGGTATTCTCTGAAACGTTCTGCAAGTAGGCGGCCTGTCTCCCCAATATAGAGGAGGCCACATCGGGTGCAGCGGATGCAGTAAATGATGTGTGTGGAGGTGCAGGTGAATTTGTGGTGGATATGGAAGGATCCCTTGGGGCCTTGGAGGGAAGTAGGGGGGGAGGTGCGGGTGCAAGTTTTGCATTTCTTGCGGTTGCAGGGGAAGATGCCGGGAGTGAAGGTTGGGTTGGTGGGGGGTGTGGACCTTACAAGGGAGTCATGGAGGGAGTGGTCTTTTCGGAATGCTGATAGGGGAGGGGAGGGAAATATATCCCTGGAGGTGGGATCTGTTTGGAGGTGGCGGAAATGACAACGGATGATACGATATATATGGAGGTTGGTGGGGTGGTAGGTGAGGACCAGTGGGGTTCAGTCCTGCTGGCGATTGGAGGGGCGGGGCTCAAGGGCGGAGGAGCGGGAAGTGGAGAAGATGCGGTCGAGAGCATCGTCGACCACGTCTGGGGGGAAATTGCGGTCTTTGAAGGAGGTCATCTGGGTTGTTCGGTATTGGAACTGGTCCTCCTGGGAGCAGATGCAGCGGAGACGAAGGAATTGGGAATATGGGATGGCGTTTTTACAGGGGGCAGGGTGGGAGGTGTAGTCTAGGTAGCTGTGGGAGTCGGTCGATTTATAGTAAATGTCCATGTTTCAATTCTAGAACCAAGGTTTGAAGATAACTAGTGGTTGTGAGGTCTCTTTACTGCCTCCAAGGGACATGAAGTGGTCTCAAAATATCAAAAGTGCTTCTAAGTTCAAATGATAAAAAGCAGAGACTTTTAAAAAGGCTTTTTTTAGTGGGGATTTCCCTGTACATAGCCAAGAACCATCTGTACTACTGAAAGACAGAGCTAGCTACCCGAAAGAATGCAGCAACTATACTACAGAATTGCCTTTGATTGGTATAAATCATCAGAAACACACATTCGTGACTTTAACAAACATAGCATGATTCAGAAATACTGCAATGAATCGATGACCTCGTTCATATCCTGGGAAATCTCCTCAGATGTGCACAGACCAGGTTTCCCAGTTTGAAACCTGTGCTGAAAACAGTGAGAGGATGTAAGGCTGGCTGGTATGGGAAATGCATTAACTCTAATGTAAGTTCCAGGAGACATTCCTCTTGAGACTGAAGTTGCAGTACATTGTTGACAAGAATGGAGTAGTGCTTCGGTAGTGGGGCGGCACAGTGGCTCAGTGGCTAGCACTGCTGCCTCACAGCGCCAGGGACACAGGTTCGATTCTAGCCTTGTGTGACTCTCTGTGTGGAGTTTGCAAATTCTTCCCGTGTCTGTGTGGGTTTCCTCCCACAGTCGAAAGATGTGCAGGTTAGGTGAACTGCCTGTTATAAATTGCCTATAGTGTTCAGGGATGTGTAGGTTAGTTACATTAGACAGGGGTAAATGTAGAGTAGGGAAATGGGTCTGGGTGGGTTTCTCTTCGGAGGGTCGGTGTGGACTTGTTGGGCTAAAGGGCCTGCAGGGATTCTACACTGCAGGGATTCTATGATTTATTCTGCTCTGGCCTGGGAGTGATTTATATTAAACTGGATGACATTAGAGTTCCCTTCTGTAACATATACTAGTGTCTCAGTGAAGTAATTGGCCCTGATATGTACAGTACTTTTCTTCAGTCAGAGCTCCTTACACTGATTGACAGGAATACATTTATCATGGGGTGAATGTTGCAATATTCTTTGTTGGTTGCTATGGTTAGCCTGTTCCACTGTAGAGCCTATCAGATCATTTATTCCCTTGACAGATGACAGCAACTCCACATAACGGTTATCGACCATCGTTTCAAACTGTTTGGCTTTAGTATCCAAACGTAGGTATCAAATTCAACCTGATGATCTTGTTATCTGTGTACTGGTCACACCTTCAGTCTACTGATTAACTTTACCTCCATATCCAACATCACCCACTGCTTATCCACCATCTCCCCCACATCCAACCAGCAGATTTCCCACTTTCCTTGGCACAAAAGTGGCAAGAAAAGGAGAATCCAACCATTTGCCCTTGACATTCAATAGCGTCACCATCACGGAACTCCACAGTATCAACAGGCTAGGAATCCTGCAGCGGGTGACTCTCCAAAGTCTCTCCATTATCTACAAGGTACAGTTCAGGAGTGTGACGGAAAATGCCCCCTCTAGCCTGGACGAATACCACTCCAACAACACTCAAAAAGCCTGACACCCTCCACGACAAACCAATCCCTTAACTGGCACCACATCAACAAATATTCACTCCCTCGACCACTGATGCTCAATAGCAGCCACACGTACCATCTACAAAATACAATGCAGACATTTACCAAGGCTCTTAGATAGCACCTTCCAAACCAATGGCCACTCCTACATCGAAGGACAAGGACAGCAGATACCTGTGAACACCACCACCTGCACGACCTCTCCAAGACACTCAGCATCCAGATTTGGAAATATATCACCATTCCTGTCACTGGTTACAAATCCTGGAATTCCCTCCCTAACATCCTGGAATTCCCTTCCTCACATCCTGGATGTACTTGCAGCACATGGACTGCAGTGGTTCAAGACAGCAGCTCACCATTACCATCTCAAGGGCAAGCAGGGATGGGTAATAAACGCTGGCCAAGCAGCCACTGCCACATGTTACGAATCAATAAAAAGAATTTGCTTAGTCATGGAGGCCCTGACCCCAGTTCTCTGTGTAATAGATAATCAATGGGTAATTAGGCCATGAGCAGATGTGCTGGATCAGGCTTGTCAGAATTTCCCTTCCATCTATGTGAAGATGTACCTTGTGCCGAGGCAACCCAAAGTAGGCCATTCAGCCCATCAAATCTGCTCTGCCATGCAATGAGATCACAGTTGATTTGACAATCCTCACTTCCACTTTTCTGCCTTTTCTCTACAACCCTTGATTAACTTACTGATTAGTGGGCGGCATGGTGGCACAGTGGTTAGCACTGCTGCCTCACAGCGCCACAGACCCGGGTTTAATTCCCCCCTCAGGCGACTGACTGTGTGGAGTTTGCACAATATCCCTGTGTCTGCGTGGGTTTCCTCCGGGTGCTCCAGTTTCCTCCCACAGTCCAAAAATGTGTAGGTCAGGTGAATTGGCCACGCTAAATTGCCCGTAGTGTTAGGTGCAGGGGTAAATGTAGGGGAATGGGTCTGGGTGGGTTGTGCTTCGGCGGGTCGGTGTGGACTTGTTGGGCCGAAGGGCCTGTTTCCACACTGTAAGTAATCTAATCTAAAAATCTGTCTATTCCAGCTTGAATGTACTCATTTAATTAGTTAATTAAGATTGAGAACCCCATTCTTAAGAAACCTAAGAGCTGGAGTATTACAGCTCCTCTTCTGTACAGTAAGACCTCACTTATATAAAAATGATGCACATGTGGAAAATAAATAATGAAGTAGATGAAACTAATCCCACACCAGGCCACAAGTTACTTTAGGAGCAATGCCTAATGGGAAGTGTAATGTAAGAGCAGTTCACTAAACCAGCTAAATGGTCAGGTCGAGATAAAATCTAATTGGTGACTAGTTTTTCAAATCCTCGATGTCTGAGGAGATGAGGCTCATGCTCAGCTGAATGATCACAGTATCAGTTTATTTGGATCGCAGATGTTTCTGTGTGCTGCTCTTACAGAATAAACCTCTTGGCAGGCGTACAACAAACAGGTCAAATGTCTACAAAGTCTTTTCATGTACTCTCTGCACTAGGCAGTGAGTCATACCCAAACTGAGGTCATGGTCCATGCAATAATACAATGTCAGGCTGCTTCCATATTACTGCCCTCAGATCAATGCAATGTACAGAAGTTTGAAATTTCCCACCTGAAGGGTTATTTGAAAGTTGAACATGTGACATGTGACCCAGAGATATTGGCGCACCTTGGTGTTTCCTACCCGTTCCTCAGGTAACTAGAACCGGTGTCATGATGCTCATTGAAATGGTATTTTTAAAAATGGTGCCAGATAGTTCTTCCTCAATAATGAAGAATTTCACTGGGATTCTGTAACCTCATCATGGTCTATGTGATATAAATTCATTTTCTTTTATATACAAAGTCCACCCAGCTGAACATGTTAAACAACGTCAGATATCTTTAGGCAGTGAAACAACTAATTGTTTCTCTCTGCAATGGTCCAACCAATAATACAATTGTTGGAACAAAGAATTGGCAGAGGAGTGGAATAAATACTTTGCATCGGCATTCATGGTAGAGGAGACTTCTATAGCGTTCTAAAATTACTAAATATTTAAGTCACCAAAAGGGGAGAGGAATCAAATGCAATAACCATCACTAGAGAAAATGTACTCGAGAAACTCATGAGACTAAAGGTTGGCAAATCTCCTTAATTGTTGGGTTGCAGCCTAGGATATTAAAGTAAGTGGCTACCAAAATAGTGGATGCATTGGTAGTAATCTTCCAAGAATCCCTAGATTCTGGAAAAGTCCCAGAAGATTAGAAAATTATCAACATAACATCCTTATTCAAGAGGGAGGGAAGGGGACAAAGGGAAAAAAAGTTAGCTGTGGGCCGGTTAGTTTAACATCTATTATTAGGAAAATGTTAAAGAGTCATAGAGCTGTACAGCATGGAAACATATCCTTGAGTCCAACTTGTCCACGCTGACCAGATATTCTAACTTAAGCTAGTCTCATTTGCCAGTATTTGGCCCATGTTCCTCTAAACCCTTTCTATTCATGTACCCATCCAGATGCCTTTTAAATATTGTAAAGTCAATTATATGTCTAAATGCATAATATGATCAAGCAAAGTCAGCATGACTTCATGAAGGGCAAATCATGTCTGACAAATTTATTCCTTGAGGGGGAGAATAAACAAGATAGATAAAGGGGAACTGGTAGATACAATATATTGTGAATTCCAAAAAGGCATTTGATTAAGTACCACACTTCTAGCTACTTAATACGATAAAAGCCCATGGTGTTGGAGGTAGTACTGTATATTAGAATGGATAGAGGTTTGGCTAATAGAAAACAGGCAGTTGGGATAAGGGGGGCATTTTCAGGCTAGCAACCAGTAACCAGTGGAGTGCCACATGGCCATTATTATTCACAATATATATTAATGACTTGGATGCAGTAAGTGAATGGACTTATAGCCAAATTTGCAGATGATACAAAGTAAGTGTTAAGGCAAATGGTGAGACTGACAAAGAATTTGCAAAGGGATATTAATAGGTTAAATAAGTAGGCAAGAACTTTGCAGTTAGATATATTGTATAAAAATGTGAGGTCCTGCACTTTGGCAGGAAGAATGGTGGCGATGAATATTATTTAAATAGCAAGAGAGCCTGCAAAAAGCTATAGCACAGAGGAACTTGGATGTCTTTGTGCAGGAATCATAAAAAAAGCAGCATACAAATTCTGCAGTTAATACAGAAGGCAAATGAAAAGTCAGCCTTTATTTTAAAGGGAATGAAGTTCAAAAGTAGGGAAATCTTACTAAAACCATACAGGATACTAGTCAGACTACATCTACAATACTATCGTCCCCTTGCCAAGGGAAAGATAAACTGGCATTGGAGGCAGTCCAGAGAAGATTCACTAGGTTGATTACCAGGTATGGAGAGATTGTCTTATGAGAGGTATTGGTCTGTACTAATTGCAGTTTAGGATAAGAAGAGACTCTATTGAAACAGGAGGCTTCAGGGACTTGGCAGGATCGATGCAGAGACGTTTTTTTCCCTTTGTGGTAGAGGCTAGATCTAGAGGACATAAGCTCAGAATAAGGGATCACACATTAAAGACGCAAATGGATGGAAATTTCTCTTTCAGGGATAGTGGATCTGTTAAATTCTTCACTGCGGAGGGATGTGGAAGTTGGGCTGTTAATTATATTCAAGGCTGAGACAGACAGACTTTTTAATCATGAAGGGAAATAAGTGTTATGGGGAAAAGGCAGGAAAGTGGAGTTCAGAATTATCAGATCGGTCATGACCCCTTGAATGGCAGAGCAGACTCAATGGGCCAAATGGCCTTACTCTGCTTCTGCTTCTTACAGTCAAAGATTTGCATGAAGACACTGCAGATTGAGAAGCTTTCTCCCATACAGCATGCTGGTTCTGTAGGGTCTCCCTGGTACTGTGACCTCTATGGTACTTCTCCCACACACTAGGCCAGGTTAAGTCTTGCTTAAATCATGCTATACATGGAGGGCTCTGTGCACTGGGTTTTCTGCCAGGCTGACTGTGCCTAGGGATCATACTCACTCTGGAAACAGCAAGGCAGCACAATCTAATTTTACAGAAGTTTCACTTCTGACTTCCTCAAATTTCAACACCGACCCAATTATTGGGTTTTATTTGCGACAAAACAGGATACTGACAGAGGAGAAAGACAGCAAACCGAATACTGTGCACCTGCTGCTGCCCACTTCAGGCATTATGCAAAGACCAGCGGTCTCAGACTGCATCAACAAGAGTTTAGTCTGACGTTTTGGTCCTGGGAAGAGTGTGTGAAGGCTCAAGCTAAAGGAACAAGACATAGACACAGCCAGCTGGGCATTCCAAAGCCACTTCGAAGGCGTATATCCCTTCATGCTTTCACAACTTCTTTTGCTCCATTAGAAATAGATACCAACAAATGATCTTCATGTGCTAAGAATACAGGGATGGTTTAAGGACTCTTGTGTCATCATGGTAATGTCCTTATCTCTGAGCCAAAAGACCAGTGTTCAAATCCCATCTGCTACAGATCTGTAATACATCTCTGAACAGGTTGATTAGAAAATATTTGCATTGATGCTTTCCATCAATGCAGATGCTGCATTGAGGCTGAGTGGAGTTTGCACATTCTCTCCGTGTCTGCGTGGGTTTCCTCCGGGTGCTCCGGTTTCCTCCTACAGTCCAAAGATGTGCAGGTCAGGTGAATTGGCCATGCTAAACTGCCCCATAGTGATAAGTGCATTAGTAGGGAGTAGGGGAATGGGTCTGGGTGGGTTACTCTTCAGAGGGTTGGTGTGGACTTGTTGGGCTGAAGGGCCTGTTTCCGCACTGTAGGGAATCTAATCTAAAATACAGATGATGGCTAAACTGGATTGTAAAATACTACATAAATTGATTGGGCAGAATGGCCCATTTCCTATGCTATAGATTCCAAGCCATTCAATCTAGCTGTTCAGGAATGAGGCTGTTAGCATCAAAACAATGGCAAGGTGGAAGTCTTGTAAAAACATTGAAAGAACTGCAAAACAATAGTGAAGTTAGAAAAATAGATGGAAGTGGAATAGTTAGCCCTGTGCCATACCTACTTTATTACACAACGAGTTGTTTTTGTGAAAATACATTTGAAATATAGCTCTCCTTCAAAACAGCTCATATTAATAGATAAAGCACCAACATTTAGTATGAAACCAAAAATTCCAGTCTGAGAATGCACACAGTTTTCAAGCGTTACCATGGAAAGGTAAATGCGACCTGTAGCACTTTTTCTTCACAGTCAACTCCCAATTAAAAAAAAGTCAGTGAAAAATAATTTGGATTGACTGCAGTTCCTATTCTTCATAAGGAAGAAACTAATTAATGTTTACATTGAAGTTCGAGCATGTCAAAGCAAGTGAGGTGTTTTCATGCCCTGTAAAATAAAGAGTGGCAGGTTTATGGCTGTTGGGTGAGTTCTGTGGAAAGCTATCTACATACCCAGAGATCTGCCAACTACCAGTTGATGCCTAGCAACAGCTGAGACTGGTGCAATGTTAGGAGGGCGTCATCTTTTAGAGCGACATACCAAGAGCAGGCTGTGTAAACAACAACAGTGTAGCTTGGAATAAGTGTTTGACCTGCATTCACATTCATACCAAATATCACAACAACTTGTGGCTCCTGCAGCTATTATTAAAGCATTCCCCGTCTAGCCACACTACGACTTTATGTCAAGTATTTAGTGAATTTTAATGGAGACTGCTTTTGCATAAAACAGCTAAAATTCAATTTGATTCTTTAATTAATTTTTCACAGACTCTAGTTCCCAATTGAGCAGGATAAATAAATAATTGTTATTGGTCATTTAGTGCCTGATAGATACTACTGTTCATGTTGCTTTGGCTGCTAGATGCTGAGGAATCAGGTTGTTAGCTGTTCTGTCATGGCTACTATCAATTTTGCATCTGAGCCTGAAGTGTATGGGCTGTTGCTGCAGTCCGAGACTAGAGCTGCCAATGCGGTCTGAGCAAGCAGAGTAGCAATTCTTAGTTGAGGTGTGACTGTATTACCAGCTCGCCACTGTTTCATGATTCAGGTGTATGTGAAGAGATCCTAGGCATATTTCCAGTGTCTGGATCAAGGTTGCCTTCAATCAACAGCACCCACAACCAGAATAACAGAAAACTTGTTGTATTGCTGTTTGTGGGTTTTGACTTGGTGTAATTAAGTCAATGTGCACCAGAACCAAAGTGTTGAATATGAAGTGCTGTGAGATGCATCTTCATGCCTTTTGGACATTGCTGGAAAGATGGGCTGGAACCTTATCCCGTTCCTCACCCATCCTGTGGTGAGTTTGGTGATGGAGGCATTTAATCAAGCAGGAGGATGGCATCACCCTCTTGAGGCCAATTAATGATGTGCAATAAATGTTGCCCTTGGAACACCCAGATCCTATACATAGATATATGCATGTAGTTGCAAAATGGCTAAGTCCCATGAACTAATAACTAATCAAAAGGAATAGCTCAAAGTCTAGAGAAGGATTATTTGGGGTAGATGATTCAGTGGCATATTAATGCAATAAAATGTTCAACTTAGTCCACTGCAAATAAATGTAGCAGTATACTAACATCCGAACCTGAAAAATGGCAAATAACATTCATATCATATTAAGTGCCGGTCAATGACCATCTCCAACAAGAGAGAAGCTAATTGTTTCCCACTAACATTCAATCGGACTATCATTGCTGAGTCTCCCCACGGTCAACATCCTGGGGTTTACTATTGACCAGAAAGTGAACTTGCTTATCATACAGTAACTCAGGCTACAAGCATGGGTCAGAGTCTGGGAATTCTGTGGACTGCAACTCACATCCTGAGTCAACTCCAAGGCTCAAGACAATAGTCAGATAAATGATTTTTCCTACTTGTAGGAAAAAGTAGGAAAGTAGGAAAAAGCAGCCCCTTGAATGACACCTTATTCAAAACCTTTTGCATTCATTTCATCCTCCACCAGTGCACAGTGGCAGTGGTTTGCTCCATTTCCAAGATGCTCGTCGATAGCCTTTACCAAACCATGGCCTTTACCAACGAGAAGGGTAGCAGATTCATGTAATCACCATCACCTGCAAGGTCCTCTCCAAGCCCCACATCATCCTGACTTGGAAATATATCGCCGCTCCTTCAGTGTTGCTGGTACAAACTCCTAACAGCGCAGTGGGTATTGCCACACCAGAAGAACTACATCAGGTGAAGAAGGAAGTTCATGATCACATTCTTGTCACATTATTGCCATTTTGGGCAATAAACGCTGGTGAGGCCCATACCCCATGAACAAGCAAAACTTATTCCTACAGCTGCAAGGTGCATAGTTGTAGGATTCAAGGAAACTGGAGCTCTTGTCACACATGCATGTGTGTGTGTGTGTGTGTGTGTGTGTGTGTGTGTGTGCGCGCGTGTGTTTGTGTCAGTGTGAGAAATGGCAGAAAAAGTGGATTTGTTCTTGTCCACAGCTAAGGTGCAGGCATTGTCACTTCAGACTGTGTGACTGTCCTATAGCCCAAAGAATCAGGTGATCAGATGCAACAGGGTGGGATGAGCATAATTTGCTAAAATGGAAGGGGCAGGCAACTCATTTCAAATACTTGGTCAATAAACAGAACGTGGCAGGGTTCAGAATTTCAAAGCTTCAGGCCTCGGCAGTTGAAGACATGGGAGCCAGCGATAAAATCAAGGGTGCACAGAAGATCAAAATGGAGCATTGCAGGGTGAGATGGAGAAAACTACAGAAATAGGTAACACTCTGAAGACAAACCTTAGGATAGTCTCTCTCTCTCTCTTTCTGCTGAGCTAAACTGTTCCTCTCTCAAAGAGCAAGTGTCTCCATTTCATGCAGCATCTTCTTATGATGGCACAGTTAAATTAGGATTCAGAACTGGGCAGGGCATTGGTATCAAACCAATGTCTCATTACCCAATGGTACAAAGACAAATGCCAGCAGTTCATTGGTAGTCATCACAGAATGCTGAGCCTTGCTGGTAGAAATAAAATTTCAACACAATAAATATCCTCAGCCTGTTACTGACGCTGAGCAGCACAATATGGCAATCGACAGCTTCAGCTGCCTGCTCAGTGAACACTGACGATTATCATTACCCCAGGCCACTATGGAACAACGCTTAATTCTCTTATTGAAGTGTGATTCAATAAGAGGCAGATTACAACACAACAAAACCGGTGATTAGAAATATAATAGCAGGAAAGAGCATTGCAGGATTAAATGAAACCCAAAAGCGCATACAATACCTAAAAAACAAAACAGCACATGGGAGAAAAGGCAACTGACCATACAGGAAACGGGGAAGAAACAATGTAGGCGCACACACACACAGACACACACACAGACACAAAAACAAACACACACACACACACACAAACACAGACACACAAACAAAAAGCCACACACACACACACAGACACAGACAAACACACACACAGACACACACACTTGTCATCACTTATGCTGCATTAAAACTATTGTCACTGGCTAGTATTTGTCCCTCAGCCAGAATCAGGTTGTGGAATCTCACTGTTCAGTTTTGTGTCCACATTTTCTACATTACAACAGTGCCTTCAAAAAATACTTTAATGGGTGTGAAGATTGTGGAACTCATTCCCACACAAGCAATAGTTGAAGTGAATGGGCTGGATGGTTTTCGTCTTTACTTAAAGCTGCATGATGGGACTGTCAACAGAGATCTATCAATTTAGGATGTGAAGAAGGGCAGTGCAGTCAATGGGGATGCATGACACTGAGAATGTGATGCAGAAACAGTACTCCCCAGTTTGTAGGAGTCACCTTCCTCCCACCCACACCCTGAACACCCCCACCCCACCAAACAAGCTACAGCTGAGGAACAAATCTAGCATTCTGTGCATTTTCATTGTCCAATCACACAGAACCAGTGCTGAGGCCTGCAATACAGGTCAACTAGAAGTGCCCTCAGAAATGACTGATGTTAACTGGTGTCTGGCAACAACTACAGACACCTCCTGGTGGACTTTGCCTGCCCTGGATTGTAATTAGATTTTAAGAAGTCTAAGCATGCTTCGATAAGCAGATGTCAGATGGTGTAAGTTTTACTCAGTATGGTCTGAAAAAAATAAATCAACCATTCCATCTTGGAAGATGTTCAGAGCAAGAGGAGCCACAGGTTTTCAAGGATGCAAGGCTCTTTAGGCCTGCTGTTAATTTTTACCTCAGTTGATGTAGGGTACCTCACGTGGACAATGATAGTTTCAAAATCACCTTTTCCAATCAAGAAGGCAAGCCACGATAGTCCCTTACTGCTTTTGTGGTTAGTGTGGGACAGAGGCTAGGGAGGGGGTGCTGGGTTAAATGGGGGTGCGGTGCAATGGCCTGAGTGGGTGCTGGACAAACTGGACCTAACAGCAATGCTTGACCAGTCCAATTGTGGACGGGCAATGTGTGACAAGCCATACTTGCAAATCATCATGTTGAGAGAATTTCTGAGCTGTACAACATAGGCACAGACCATTCAGCCCAATGAGACTGTGGCAATGCTTACATTCCACAAGAGCCACCTCCCACTTTTCTTTATCTACTCCATTGATGCATCTACTCACTCTATGCAAAGAATTTTGTCCTAAATGTCTTACTGGAATTTTTTTTCATCATCTCGCATTTATGGCCTACAATTTAAGACTCTCACACAAGTGGAAACATCTTGTGCTGCAATGTTGGTGGGGGAGTTGGTGCCATGGGAATGTCATTGACGAGTAATCCAGAGGCCTACACTCAAGTCTGGGCAACGTCCATTCAAACCCTAGCAGGGCAACTGATTGAACTGAGTTCAATAAATAATATCTGGAATATAAAACTTGTCTCAGCAATGCTGATCACAACACTATCATTAATTATTGTAAAAACTCATCTGGTGCATCAATGGTCCTTCAGTGAAGCAAATCTGCTGTTGTTACCTGGTCTGGCCTACATGTGACTCTCGACCCACAGTGGTGAGGTTGATTTTTAACCTCCCTCTGAAATGGCTGAGCGAGCCGCTCAGCTCAATAGCAAATAGCCAAAGGCATCAAGTGCTTGCCTTGCCAGTGACGCTCACCCATGAAAAAATATAAAACAAGAACTCCTCACCCATTGGTGATGGTGTGCAAGTGTGACAGGAGAGGGGAGGGTCAGCACACTGGCCTTGCATGAAAAGCTGCTTGTGAAGTCACGCCCACACTAGATACCATACAGGCTTTCTCATGTCTAGAGCTGACCAGAGCTCCCCAGGACAGAGGCTGGGTGTGACTGCACCTACTCCATCTGGTTGAACCTAACATGGCTGTCCGCCAAGGGGGTGCTTCAGGCTGCACTGGACTGTCAGTTCTGGAAAATCTCAGTATTTATGCAGGAAGAATCAGAGCTGGTAGGCTGTTCTTTCATACTCCTGTGCTAGTGGGCTTGAAGATGAGGAGTTTGTAAATTCCAGTGGACGGCCTAACTGGCACCTACCCACCATTAGGAAAATATGAACAGGCCTGGCTAGCACTGTCAGCGTAAGCCGTATCAGATGGGAGGTAGATGGGGGAATTCAGCTGTCAATACATAAAGGGCAAAAAGCAGCTCAATCCTAACAGCTTCCCAACAAAGATCACAGAATAGAGACATGTGAGATAGGCCAAGGCACACACTTTGTATCAATGGTACATTGTGCCTGCCCTGGTTCCATTTCCTAGCGCCAATCTCCCACTTCCCCCCATATCCCTGCACAGCATCTCTATTCAAATAATCATGCAAAGCCCTCTTCAAGCTAAGACTTTTTGGTTTGTGGTTTGAAGTGGCAAAAAAAAAGGAGGAAAAGAGTTTTGCTGCACCCACTGACTGGCAATGATTCAGGTTAACCAGCAGAGGCTCTGCTCCTGCTTACACCAAGGACCAGAGACCCTACAACAGAGTAGAAATCAAAAGGGAAGGTTAACATAAATAAGTAAATCAATGACGTTTTTGCTTGGGTGTCTTGCCTTATTCTTCATTCCAACTCAGTCAAAGCATCGGAGATTACAACTTAATGAGAAACAGTTTCCCTCCCTCCTTCGTTTTCCCATAGGGTGGGGATTGGGTGATGCAATTCCCAGGAGAAAATTGCTTTCTTAAAATAATATGGGCCCAAAGCACTGAAGACATGCTGTCTGGGCATTACAACCCAAATCATTTCTGACTGAACAGGGAGTGCAATCAAAAGAAATTCTTTCGCACAACAACATTAGCCCCAATGACATCCCCATGTGCTTCATCATATCTTTAATACAGCTTTGCATGCTTTTACGAAGTGAAAAATGCTTTTGAAATATTTTTTTTTCAGATGAAGACAAGCATCATTTCTAGGCACTAAGTAGCTAAATTGCTTTCAGATACATGGGAAAGGAAATAGAGTACAATGCAAGGGACACAATTCAAAGCAAATATTATAAACAAGAGACATGAACACAATATAAAATAACAAGTCCAATTTAAGAAATACGCAACACAGCTCAAAAGAAAGAACAACAAGTCACAGAATACAACCCAAAGCAAATATCACAACATAAGGATGGAGAACACGAGAAAGAAACAGCAGAATCCGAAAGATACAAAACACAACACAAAAACTACATGCTAAGGGACAGAACACAACCAATGAAAACAGTACTATCAGAAACATGAAAATCGGAACCTAATTATGATGTAAAATATATATTACATCATATATATGAGGCTTTTTTTACTCATTCATGGGATGAGGACAGCACTGGCTCGGCCAGCATTTATTGCCCATCTCTAATTGCCCAGAGGGCTATTAAGAGTCAACAACATTGCTATGGGTTTGAGGTCTGTAGTTCAGACCAGGGACAGATGGTAGGTTTCCTTACAGGGAAATATAGGGAATAGAAAGGGCACAAAGGACTTTACATATAGTCCCTGATCAACCTGTTCAGAAATGTTTTCGCACAGCTCTGGAGAAGGTGGGATTTGAACCCAGGCCTCCATGTCCAGAAGCGCAGATGCTACCATTGCACCATAACACACAAAAAATGTCTATGTATATATACACAGCCAATCACACAGGATCAGAAACTCCCTACCATGGAACTGAACCTTGTCTTTAGTATCCCTGATAGTTCTAGTGGTTGCTATTAATTGGGGGCAGCACAGAGGCTCAGTGGTTAGCACTGCTGCCTCAGAGCACCAGGGACCCAGGTTCGATTCCAGCCTTGGGTGACTGTGTGGAATTTGCACATTCTCCCCGTGTCTGTGTGGGTTTCCTCTGGGTGCTCCGGTTTCCTCCCAGAAACCAAAGATATGCAATTCAGGTGAGTTGGCCATGCTAAATTGCGCAGTGTTAGGTTCATTAGTCAGGGGTAAATGTAGGGAATGGGTCTGGGTGAGTTACTCTTCGGAGGGTCAGTGTGGACTTGTTGGGCCGAAGGTCTGTTGCCATACTCTAGGGAATCTAATCTAATTGATTGAGAACAGATTTTTATTATACAAACAGGGAGAACCACAGATACTGGGTAAGGAATTAGAGAGGTGAGACTGAGGATGTCCATAAACTCTCTTGACAAAACAAAAGTTATGACTGCTTGATTTCAATCTCACCAATTGGTTTGGAATCTATTAATAGCACACAAAGTGAAGAGGATACAAAACATCAACGTGGGAAAGATATCATTACCAGAGCAGGAAGAACACAGACAGAAAGAAAGAAAAAAATTGGAGGATTACTGAGTAAAGGCAGTTTGCGGTACTAGGTGAATCGTTTCTAAGGAGAAGCGAGACCAACACAGTAGGCTGAATGGCCTCCTTCTGTGCTGTTATTGTTCTATAATCCTGTGATAGAGTAACAGTGGAATAGTGCACAGTAACACAGTGGGAAGTACACATTAATAGTGGGAAAGATAGGAGTAACACAGTGGGAAGGACCATTAAACACTGGGCAAAGTCCTAACTGGAAAATTACACAGTCAAGCCAAAATGTCTCTGTGCTTCAGTGAGGAGATGGTGATTTTATCACAAAGCCACAACATGCTCCACAACTTGAACACAACATAAGAGAGAGACTCCACAGGACACATTACACTCAGACTGCCCAGTATTATACAACAAGCAGGAGGTTACTGCTAATATTGTCATCCTGGCATATCAAATAAATCAGGAACAGTGTATTCTTTTCCATGCTTTGGCACAGATGCACTCAGCACGTCTTCACACATTAACCGCAACGATTACCTACATGACTGCCACGTGTTTTTCTCTATCTCAACAAGGGCAACTCAAATCACTTCCTGTTCACACTATTAAATAAACTAAACACATTGTACAAAGCATAAACCAAAATACAACTGATTTTGTTTGCAATCTTCCTAACTCTGACTTTCTTCCTTCAGCCCATTGGTCCAGAAGTCAGTGACTTACATTTAGCTTAGTGGTTTATTAAGAATGTAAGAAACTGGAGCAGAACGAGGCCATTCAGTGCTTTGAGCATGCTCTCCCATTCAATAACATCATGGCCATTCTGCTTATGGCCTTAACTTGAATTTCCTGTCTGCTCTCCCCCAGTAACCCTTGATTTTCAAATTTGCCTAACACAGCCTTGTACACACAATGACACAGCCTCCACTGCTCTCTGTGGGACAGAATTCCGCTGAGTAATTGAGAAAGAAAGTTCTTTTCATTTGCATCTTAGTTGGGAGTCCTCTTAATTTTAAACCATTTCCACTGGTTCTCGAATTCTCCCAGCAATGGAAACATCCTCTTAGCATCTATCCTATCGAGCCTCTTCAGAATCTTACGTTTCAATAAGATCAGCCCTCATTCTTCAAAATTCCAGTGGGCGCTGGCCCAACCTGCTTAACTCACTCCTTGTAAGAAAAAGAAGTCAATCCCGTCCTTTCCTTAATCCAAAATCCACACACATGCACAACTGTACTCCAGAGGAGTGACTGTGGATGAATAAACGGGTTATCTAACACAAGACTGACCTTAGTACCAGGCTGATCTTTGGATATTTAATAGTTCCCTTGCCCTCGAAAGCTACAAAATCTGCTCCCTGTTACCTCGCACATAAGAACTCTGCTGCTCCTCACCTCCACAGACCCTTCTTCCTCTACATAGAACAGAACAACCCTCCTGTGAATTGTTTAGAAACAGTCAATGTTTAAGTTCTTGTTTGCAATGTTCAGGTCACAAACCTATTCCCTCAGCAGCAAAATTCATTACTTGGTGCAAATACTGTACGTTCTCAGAAGTGCAAGAGGATTTGCGTTTGGCTTATGATTCCAGCGTGCTGCAGACACTCGGCTTTTTCCAAGTAAAGGGCAGGAATATTGTTTAAAACAAAATGACATGGGAAATGGTTGCTAGACCACGTTGATAATTTCTGATCAGGACGTGTGTCAAAATGGTCAGAGGAATATCCATCCACATAGTGATCGGAGGCATCAAGCTGTCATCTTTATTGGTCATTGACAATACTGACGGAACATGGAATTGTGGATGTTTCTGCTCCCACTCCTTCAGTGCCATGACTGTTGCAGTTTGACATCGCCCGACCTAAATGGACCAGGTGAGTCTCTATATCCTGGGCTGTGATTGTTAGTCAGGGGGGCAACTGCAGCCCTCTTTAGAACAATAGCACATAAGAATCAGAAAGAGGAGTAGACCCTTCAGCCCCGCCGGCCTGCACCACAGTTCAATATGACCACAGATGATCCTCTACCTCAAACCATTCATGTTAAGGACCAAACCAGAGAACCTTAATGCTTCCTGGTTATATGGAGACCAAAACTAAACATAGTATTCCAATTGTGATCTTACCATAGCCCTGTACAACTGCAGAAAGACTTCTTTATTTGTGCACTCTGATCCCCTTACAATAAAGACAATGTGCCAGTTGCCTTTCTAATTACTTGTTGCATCTGAATGCTGGTTTTATTGGTTCCTAGTTTGAGGACTTTTTAAAAATGTCCTGCTTCTCGATTGTGACTATGAAAGTGAATAATCTTGCAGTTTGCCACATGACATTCCATCTGCCGTATAAACAGCGAACGTTGGAGAAGCTTGGTATCCGTGGAGAAAGATTTGGAGGGGCCGGTTTTGGACTGGGGGGGGACAAGGTTAAAAATCACACAACACAAGGTTAGAATCCAACAGGTTTATTTGGAGGCACTAGTTTTCTAAGTGCAGCTTCTTCATCAGAAAGAATGGACCTGGCTGGCACAGTCAACTTAGACCCATTCATCAACTTGCCCTTTCAAATGAGAGCATGTTGGCAAGACAAATCAGTCTTGGCTGTATTGGATGGGAGATGGATGGGGGAGATCAGCTGTCAATGCATTAAGTGCAAAAAGCAGCTCAATCCCACCAACTGCCCAACAAAGATCGCAGAATAAGAGGGATATTCCAAAAGTGGCCTAACCAATGCCGTAACATGACCTTCCAACTCCTATACTCAATCCTCTGACCAATAAAGGAAAGCATACTAAATTCGTTCTTCACTATCCTGTCTACCTGAGACTCCAATTTCAAGTAACTATGAACCTGCACTCCAAGGTCTCTGTTCAGCAACACTCGCCAGGACCTTACCATTAACTGTGTAAGTCCTGACCCTGGGCCTTTAGCCACCAAAAGCAGTTGTAAATATTTTATATCAATTGAACCCCGCATCACCTGATCCTGTAATTGTGGCAGTTTATACAGGACAGAAACTGGCCATTCAGCTAAAAGATCCAGTTGAGAGTGGATTGAACTATTTGGCATTATGTGGCTCTATGAAGGCCAATGGATATCACAGCATTAGTTACATCTGCGAAACTGACTGCATTGTCTTATGGGGGGGACAGCGGGTGAATCTTGTGGACTGGTAAGGCCATGGTATCACCCCCTTGGCTTTAGTGATGTTTCCGTTCATGTAGCCAAATCCAACCCCATTCACCTCCAACCTGAAGGTGATGGAGAGGCACCAGCCTCTGACTGGTAAGCAGTTCTGTGAAGAAGCAGAAATTCCTGTCTCAGATGATGGGATGGGGAGTGAACGAGAGAATCTTAAACGTTTTATTACCTGACAAAGCAGCAACAGAGTAGTGGCCACCCACTCACTTATACTGAAGCCTCACACAACAGCGATTGGTTTGCATTCAAGGCTAATATTCATGCAGTCAAGGATACTCTGTTACCCACTCATGGGCAAAATTACATCAGATTTAACTTCAAAAATCACTGTAATAATCAATTAACGGTGTTAAACAGCCCACTTCTCCTAAATAAAGTACTTCTTCTAAAATTGAAACATTACAAATGTCCTTTCAATGTAATGAGCATGACTTCTTCAAGTCTGGGATAAAGGAATGGCTTCACTAATACCTCATCATCTTTTCTCGCGGGTCACTCCTTAAGGCAACCCTCTTCTTTTCAGAAGAAAGGAGCTTACAGTCCTCCTAACTGTTCACAATTCCACTCTTGTTTGCACTTGGTCCTCAGTCATTTTTTATTACTGGAAATCCTGCCATCTTTGACAGCCTCTGAATAAGGTGTTCTTTCTTATGTAATTACAGAAACTGAACTGGAAAAGCCTGGCATTCTGGCTTCAGCATCTGTATGACAACAGCAGCGTGCTGGCAAAATGGAAAACTTAAAAGCTTTGTGACAGAGAGACATTTGCAGATTATCTATTGAATTGTGGCTCTACAACATGAGACTGATAAAGAGGATGGGGAGAGAGAGAGAGAGACAAACAGATAGAGAGAGAGAGAGAGAGAGAGAGAGAGAGCGCAAGGCAGACAGTGAGAGATACAGATAGCAATAGAGGAACAGACAGAGAGGTGTCAGAGAGAGAGAGAGAGATAGAGACAGATAGACAAATAGAGGGAGACAGACAGAGAGAGAGACAGAGACAGAGAGCAAGGGTAACACAGTGAAATAGGCAGACACGGACAGTGAGACAATGCATAAGAGAAAATAGATACATGCATTTGCATAAAATAGACACACAAGAGGAGAAGAGACAAGCAGATGTACAGAGACACAGCAAGGTGGTCAGGTGGGCATGCAGAGATAGAAAGGCAGAAATATTCATGTAAAAGAGATAGAGAGCAAGACAGATGCTCAAAAAGAAACAAGATATAAATAGATAGCAAGCACCACAGGGAGAAGAGGGGGAGCAAAGACACAGGCAAGGGAGTGAGAGAGACAGCTAATCTCAACATTTTCGGATTTGTTCATTTTTTTTTAAATAAAGGATTTAATGTCAGCTGCTGCTCAGAGCTGAACAAGTCTACAGCGCATGTAATTAATTCCCCAAGTTGAAATGATGCCATCCACAACACAGAGTACAAAATGAATCTGTCTGTAACCAGCTAACGTAGGAATGCACTACTGAGGATGTACATTTAAGATTCAATTGAAAAGTTGCTTTAATTTACACTCCAGTGGAACATCAGTAAGGACTCCTCACTGAGATGTCACTGCTTCAAACTTTTCACACTGATTTTGAGTCCAGTTTTTAAATGACGGCTAACAAGGCTTTGGTTCTCTCCCTTTGACACTTTCTGCTGGTAAGACTGTTAATGATCGATGCCTGGAAACATTTTTTCTGCTGTGCCTGCCTGAATCCAAGAATGCTGGAAAAATAACCAGCCCAAACCGGGCGGACAGTCTTTGGGAATTGGGTCTAGGGCTGCCAGTCTGTAGCTGGGCCACGGGTCACACCATGGCAGTTATATGGTTCCACCATCTCGTCAGCAGTGCCGACCGGTCTGTGATCGACGAAGGGAGCCACACCAGGTCCGGTCCTGCTGCTTGGCGGCACCGCGTCGTCGGGAGCTCGCGTCAGTCGGAGGGCTCTGATGTACTCTCCAGCCACGGGAAATGAAGCCGGTGATGCAGGCGCGGGTCTTTCGTTCCCAAATCGGCTGGGTTTACGTCGAGGCTGTCTAGTCATGCTCCCTTCAACCCCACGGGGTACCTATTCCCTTCAGCATGTCACTCGCACATTCCCGTCAGGGCCTCTGTGCGTCTGCGGGCTGTTGGTGGTGGTTTAAAGACTCCCAGCAAGCAATGTGACATAGACAAGGTAAAACTGGCACCTCCAGAGACATCAATGAGCTTTCCCTGGGGTTCTCCAGAGAGCAGACAATGCTCTCCTGGTGGTGCCTATCACTACTCTCTTCCAGCAATGGATGGCTGGCATCTTGAGATCCCTGTGGCTTTACCCACTGCTGCCCACCATAGACATACCTCTGAAGGTCTAAAGACAGTAACACAGGGTGACACATGTAACATTAAGATGTCTGCACCACCCTTGCCCTGACCTCCCCCTGTAAGTGTTTCCGTGTACATGCCGGTATTAAAATCCTGACCTACAGCTGACTGTGTGGAGTTTGCACGTTCTCCCCGTGTCTGCGTGGGTTTCCTCCGGGTGCTCCGGTTTCCTCCCACAGTCCAAAGATGTGCAGGGTCAGGTGAATTGGCCATGCTAAATTGCCCGTAGTGTTAGGTAAGGGGTAAATGTAGAGGTATGGGTGGGTTTCGCTTCGGTGGGTCGGTGTGGACTTGTTGGGCCGAAGGGCCTGTTTCCACACTGTAATGTAATCTAATGTAATGTAATCTAATCTAATCTAATAAGTGGATGAATTGAAAGACATCAGGCTTCCACTGTAGAAATACACCAGAGTTAATTGTGTATTTTTTATTCATCCAAGGGACATTGGAGCCGCTGGCTAGGTCAGAATTTATTGCCCGTCTCTAATCGCTCCTGAAGAGGGTGCTGGTGAGCTGTCTTCTCTCTATTTGCAGCAGGTAGACCCACATCGTTGCTAAGGAGGGAATTCCAACTTGCCTGTGTTTTCTTAAGTATGGGAGCCAATGCAAGGGGAGGAAATATTCTCTCCAATATAACACAGTGAGCCAGTTTGTGTGGCTTCACATGGGCAGGGAATGAGTTGTGAATCCAGACACGTGGGGGAATTATTTTGATGCCATCCGCGTTGGAGCTCCTCCTGATTTTAAACTCTCTCATCTGCTGGCATACAAACCCTCAGGCACCAGAGCACCCTCCAGCCATGATCGCTCTGTATGAAGCGATGAATCAATAGGGTACCAAGTTGGAGAGAGGGACAGAGGCTGCGTGAGCCATCACAATGGAGTGCAGTGATGTAAAGATGCTGCCAGACAAACCACTGGACATTGCAGCAACCCTGTCCTCACATGACATCCAAATAGACAAGAGGGAATTGTGGATCAGCAGTGAAGAAATACATCTTTATAGTGCCTTTCACAACCTAAAGGACTTGACAACCAGTGAGATTTTTTTTAAAAAGTGCAGTCACTGCAGCAATATAAGGTCAGTACATAAACATCAATGAAAGAATAACTAGATGATTAGATTGAGGAGTTATATTGATTGAGGGAAACACTGTGCAGGAACTTGTGGAGGAATATTCTCTCTTCTAGATCTTTTAATTCTTCCTGCAATAGCAGATGGAGTGTAATTCTCATCCATAAGCTGTACATCTGATAGTGTCACACTCCTTCAGGTAACTCAGTGAGGACTTAACAGTCAAGCCTAAGAACTTACTAAACTACTGCAGCGGCTGCCCAGAGGTACTTGCATTAGCAGTACAGTGCTTTGGGACATTGAGGGTGTGAAAACCATTCTACAAATGTAAATCTTTCTTTCCTAATGAGTGTGAGAATCAACAGCAGTTACTTGAGAGTGAACAGCAGACTTCTGCATACATCAATTGTTTTGTTTTAAATTAGAAATTTTCCCCAACCACAAACCCTGTAACTTACAAGAATCACACATACACATCTGCTTCCAGCTATGACTTGTTAAGAAGGCAGGCAGGCCTGTCAAATTCAGGACAAAAGTTTCTTTTTAAAAAATGTTTCTGTAGCTGAATGCATTTCCACGCGCACACATAACATAATTATTTCAAAGAGCAGCCACATTATGCTTATCCCCAATTCCTCAGGTTACCCTCCACTCTTTCACTGCCATTCATCTCTCCAGCTCTTAATGCTGACAGCACCACAGGCTTTTCCATTTGAGGAACCCTCTGTCAACACTGCTCACACAAAAGAGAAACTTAATCTGTGGATTAAAGTGTACATTAATATACGTTACAGTATCTGAAATCCTTTCCACAACATCTGACACAGTCATGTAAAATAATATGTTTCTGAAGGAGGAGGAATTGCTCATATAAAATGATAGAAGTAACAAGAGTCTTTAGTTCCTTTTAGAAGCATTACCCTCCGTGCCATTAGTTTGACGTCAGATTTTAAAGTGCGGATTTGCCTCCAAGTGCTCTTTATTGCAGATTTGCTTTGGGGGGGGGAGAGAGGAGGGGGTGTATGATGGTTGATGTGGGTAGAGGGTGGACTCTGTTCAAAGAGACTGCTAGGAGAACACAGCACTGTGTATTCTAACCTTGAGCAGGGATCAAACTCTTGAGATAAAAACAAAAACTACAAATGTAGCAATTTAGAAAATGCTCAGTGGGAGCTCTGACATCCGAGAAGAGCGAAGGCAGGCTGACAAACCCACTGCTGAAAGCTGCTTTTATGCTGTGAAGGCTTTGAATTCTCTGAGACCCAGCACCTATACTGTTCAAGCTGTCCAGCTCATCATGCCGATGATGAACTGAGTGATGCTGACAGCATGCCATGAGGCAACCTGTTCGGTTTTTATAATAAACCAGTCGGCCTCATGGTTACTGGCTGACACCACCCCAGACTGACTTGATTCAATTTCACAGATCACTTTCTTGGGATCTGAACTTGAGTTCCCAGTCCCGTACATCAATCAGCATCCACGCCCCTTGACAGTACAGCAACCGCTAAAGAGAAAGGGAACTAGGAGAGCACAGTTGCAGAGTAAGGGAATCACACATCTGACAGGAGAGGAGAAATTTCTTCAAAGGGTAAAATTCTTTACTGCAGAGGGCTGTTGAGGCTGTGTCATTAAGTATATTCAAGGCTGAGATTGTCAGAGTTTTAATCAGTAAAGGAACAAAAGGGGAGTTGAGGATTATCAGATCAGCCACAATCTCAATGAATGTCAGAACAGACCTGATGAGCTGAGTGGGCCAATCCTGTTCCTCCCTCTCCTGAAATCTGGAAAGCTAGACTGGGAAACAATCAACATTGAATTGATCTCCTGCAATACATCTCTCTCAATTTGCATTTCTACAGAAAACAGGAAATCCAAGAACAGGATGCCAATGGATATGTCCCTAGTTCCTCTTTTCATAAATTGGCTTTTATATAAGCTGAACCTTTCTTGGCAAATCTATCAGGCACTAATGTGATTTAGCACACACTTATTCATTTTTACATCTTTAGAGGGCTTAACACCTTGTGGGGAAGATTTCTACTCCAGTCTGTGCGGAATGGGAAACTTCAGCGGTTATTAGGAAAATTATTTTTCAGCTAAATGTACTGAGGCTGCAGTGCTGGAATTTGCATGTTCAATCATGCATATTCGGTGCAATCAGAATAATTTCAGGTGATAAAGACATCACATTAATTTGTGGTAAATAAGACAAATTCCTGGCTTAAATTATATTAATTAAAACATAGGAACAGGAGGACATTATTCAAGTTAATTCCATCATTCAATTAGATCATGGCTAATGTGCATCTTAATTCCAAACCATCCACCCTCGTTCCTTACTCCTTTGACTAACAAAAACATTTCTTGGTTTGCTTGGCTAGTTTCACCACTACCAATCTCTTTGGATTTTAAAAACTGAATTCAAATTCTCAGACTGACCTGGACTCACTGTGGATTATTAAATCCATAAAGTCCTTTTCCCCAATATGTTTGGGGAAAAGGACATTTTCATCAGACTGGCAATAGCTACTGCACTTACTGCTATTTTCCTTTCTCAAGTTGCTTCAGATACCAGAGAATTATAGCCAAACCATGAAGGATGTGTTTTTTGGTACAGTTTCCATAGTTCTTTCGTGTACGTTTTTGCAAAGTTTAAGACTTCAGCTCCTTCCAAAAATAAAAGGAAAGGAATCCCGAAGCCAAAACAAAACACTACTGTTGAGGAACCCCTTCGTAAACATGAAGTGACTCTCCAACAAATTTCTATCCCCGCCCCAGAATCCAACCCCCCATCCCACCAGCAAGATAAATTACACCAGGAAACCGACATGGGTCAACAGAACAACAGCCCTTCACAAAGCAAATGCTATTACAACAAAGCAGCCACACAGTAAGTTACTCACTGTGCAGATACACAAAAATGATTATATTTTCAATACTTGAGGAACTAACCGCAAGAGGCTAAACCACTAAAGGTTAACTCTGTACGGAGCACTCTGGACAGAGTCACCACAAGTGCACTGCATGGAAGACCACAAACATCAGCTGCAGTTCAACAACAAAACCCAGGTAGGTAGGAAGCTGTGTTGTTACCCAGAGAGGCAAACTAAATCAATGTTCTGTTTGATAACTGCTTTGTCTGAATTGAGATAGCTCAATTGTCACACGTACTCAGGTGAGTACACTGAAAGGTTTACAGTCGCCACATTACAGCATCATCTTAGATATAAAGGTACCCTTGCACAGATACTAAGATCAAACTCTTAGGAAACAAAACAAAATTAGAGAAGTAAAGAAATAAATAGCCCAGCAATATAGCTCATAGAAATCATCTAGAAAAATAACGTGTGAAGTTCAGGATATCAGGCTTTCCGACGCTGTCCATGCCAGCACTTAGTCTGAAGGGAGACCTCCACTGCCTCACCGTTAGCTGCACTGGACCCACCAACGTAGAGGTCGCCCCACTTTAAGCGCCATCTCTTTGCCGCTGGAGCCATTTCGCTGATGTCACTGAACCCCACACTTGCCCCGTCCCTCAGAGTTCCTGCTTCTGCTGGTAGGCTGGCTTCCCACCAGGCCATGAGTCCCACTTCAGCTGCAGATGCCGTCTTGTTTAACACCTTTGCGGTAGAAAACTATCTGCAGAGCACTTCCTAAAGGTGTAATCAGACCTTAATGGAACTGAGCCAGAGGAGGAAGAATGAGCAAAGAGATTGGTCAGGAATGATGGGTAATAAGGAAAGGCTTGATGGAACAGAAGGGGCAGAATTCGAGTGTGAGGGACGTCTAGTGAAACAACGATGCTAATACTTGGGATGACATGAAAGGGACATACACAAAAAGGTTGGAGTCAAAGAAATGCAGATATTTTTAATCAACCTGTGCGGATGTGTTACTACATGCATTTGTACAGGCAGGTCTTGAAGACAGAATTCCTAGCTCAGAGATAGGGACACAACCGCATCTTCACAATGAAAAGGAGATTTGATGGTAGGTTCATTGGGCTGGAGCAGGTTGAAGTGATAGAGGGGGCGGTGAAGACATGAAGAAATTTAAACAGGAAGCTGAGTATTTTAAACTACAGACCAGGATCCAATCAATAAATGAGGACAAAAGGGTGATTGATGATAGAACACAGAAAGGGGCTCTTGTGGCACTGTGTTAGTGGGTAGAGTTTGAGTCCCACCTGCTCGAGAATTATGTAACAAGATATTTGAGCAGCTGGATTTAAAAATATCCAGAGCATAGGAAACTATTAGTAAATAATGAATGGTTAGCCGAAGACAGTGAATTAATTCAATTCTCCTCAACTGACCACTGCAGCAATGGGAGGTTTACAGGTATCAAAGCCACAAAATAAAAGGTACAGCATTTAACCCACTGCCAGGCATGTTCGTCACATTACTGCACTGTTTAAAAATGCTGGCTTCTTATATACTTCATCTTGCTTTACGGTTCTTTTCTGATTGGACAATGAAGGAGAATACAAGAATATTTTTCTCCTTTAAAACAAAATTGAAACAAAATGCTTCCTGATAGCCAGAGGTTTCTGAGCTGTCAGATCCCTCTGGACCGAGAAGAGGTCCGCTTTGATTCCTTATTTGCTAAATGTTAATCACCTCATCTGTAGCATGTCAATGACAGTGGGGAGAAACTAGAATTACTATCAGTTCATCACAGCACATGAAACAGAAGAGTCAGCCAGGATTGCTACTCCCTATCTTCACCCAGTGACTGTGCAAGTCTGGATTTTGGAAGAGGGTAAGGATTGGATTCCTTCTGGTGCTTTCTCTCCAGGTTCAAGGTTCAGGACAAGACTCGTTACTTCACCTCACAAATGAAGACTGGCTATTCGCATAAGGTGGCCAAGACTCCCCATGTCATAGATCACTCCAAGAAGGGGGTTGGTTAATTCACTCGGATGGATGGGTGGTTTCTGATGCAGTGCGATGCCAACATCATGGAGACCAGAAACATCTACCATGAAGACCCCACCTTCTCAACTTCACTTGAGGTGTGGTGATCTTCAGGTTAAACTCACTCACCCGTGTCCCTCTTTAATGAGAAAGCAGTCTGCGGTGCTCTGACTATGACGACTGGAATTCATTTCAGCCAATTGGCTCAGAGGAGGCACTCTCCACCATTCAATCAAAAGGCTGCAAGTTCAATTCCAGAAATGTGAGTGCAAAATCTCAACCAAGCCTCCAGCGCATTGCTAAAGAGAGTTGGAAGTACTATCTTTTGGATGAGATGTGTAATCTTTTGCAGGTGGACTAGAAATATCCCATGGTAAAATTCAATGATGAACAGGAGACTTCATGCTCGGGCTTTAGCCTCTCTCTCTCTCTCTCGCTCTATAATATTTGATAGGGTTCCCCATGGTAGGCTCATTCATAAAGTCAGGAAGTATGGGATACAGGGAGATTTAGCCATCTGGATTCAGAATTGGCTGGCTGACAGAAGGCAGAGAGTGGTTGTGGATGGAAAGGATTCTGCCTGGAGGTCAGTGTTGAGTGGGGTCCCGCAGGGCTCTGTACTTGGGCCTCTGCTCTTTGTAGTTTTTATAAATAACTTGGATGAGGAGGTTGAGGGGTGGGTTAGTACATTTGCAGATGACACAAAGGTTGGAGGTGTCGCCAATAGTATAGAGGGCTACTGCAGGCTGCAGCGCGACATAGACAGGATGCAAACCTGGGCTGAGAAATGGCAGTTGGAGTTCAACCTGGATAAATGTGAAGTGATGCATTTTGGAAGGTTGCACTCAAATGCTGAATATAGGATTAAAGACAGGATTCTTGGCAGCATGGAGGAACAGAGGGATCTGGGGGTGCAAGTACATAGATCCCTCAAAGTTGCCACCCAAGTGGATAGGGTTGTTAAGAAAGCATGTGGTGTTTTGGCTTTTATTAACAGGGGCATCGAGTTTAAGAGATGCGAGGTTTTGCTGCAGCTCTACAAGTCCCTGATGAGACCACAATTGGAATATTGTGTCCAGTTCAGGTCGCCTTACCATAGGAAAGATACAGAGGCTTTGGAGAGGGTGCAAAGAAGGTTTACCAGGATGCTGCCTGGATTGGAGGGCTTGCCTTATGAAGAAAGGTTGAATAAGCTCAGGCTTTTCTCTCTGGAGAGAAGGAGGAAGAGAGGAGACCTGATAGAGGTGTTCAAAATAATGAGAGGAATAGACAGTCAATAGCCAGAGACTTTTCCCCGGGCCAGGATTGACTGGTACGAGGAGTCATAGTTTGAAGATATTAGGAGGAAGGTAAAAAGGAGACGTCAGAGGAAGGTTCTTTATGCAGAGAGTTGTGAATGCATGGAATGTGTTACCAGTGGTGGTGGTGGAAGCAGAGTCATTGGGGACATTTAAGCGACTGCTGGACATGCACATGGATAGCAGTGAGTTGAGGGATGCGTAGGTTGTTATTATATTTTACATTAGGATTAAATCATGGGCCAAAGGGCCTGTTCGGTGCTGTACTTTTCTATGTTCTATATACACATTTATATATACACACACACATGCATATCCTTCAGCTGACAAAACAGATTATACTGATCCTTATTGCATAGCAAATGCAGGACTTGCTGTTTTCAAACTGTCTGCTGTGTTTCCTGCATCACAACAGTTGGCCACAGATCACCAGCTGCAGAGAACTTTGGGATGTTCAGAGGTTGTGAAAGACGCTCATGGAGGTGTAACTGGCACTGACAATCAGCAGCTGATTTTCCACCACACCAGTGTTCATGCTCCGCTGACTTGGAAAATACTACCAACACTTTTAATATCAATCCAAGTAATAACGACACCAAGGGGCATTTCCTAAAAGGGTTTGAAGTGTAATTAAGTGACCGGCGAGGACAAGGTGATTGGATTGCAGTGAGAAATTGGCTGAGGTCTCAGTGTGAGCCCATTCCACACCTGCTCGTGACCATCAATTCCTTTAAACCTAAGCTCTTGGTTCCCTTGTTCTTCAACCACAAAGACAGTCTTCGAGGAGGGAGACAAAAAACAGTAGCTGAGCAGACAGCAGTCCATGGTTATGACTCTGGACAGAGCACAGCAGGAGGAAACAATGCCAGGGAGAAGTTAAGTAAGCTCTCAGTTCTGACTTCTTGCTTCCTGGATGCAATGAATTACAGGTTGATATGTTGTGTGTGTACATATATAATTCCAATACAAGCTGTGACTAGGCTTGCACTGACTTTGACAGCCTGGGGCATCCTTGGCACATGGTAATCCTGTATAAAGACTCCAAGGTTTATATAGCAATAGCTCATATTCATGTGACCACCAGGTAGATCCAAAAAACGTACAGACTTTAATATACACATAACACATATTTCATTTCCTCCCAATGGGGCTGCAAAATGAAACTCCGCCATTGTGATGTGCACATTTCTGCCACAACACACTAGTTGCCAATGTCAGGACAAGCTGGATAATGTATACATGTTACCTGGGCTGTTTGTGGAATATCGCCTGTGGGGTAACAAAAAAAGGTGCTGACATATATATCGCTTTACCTTGTCGGGAGGAACCTGAATCTGTCTGGGCTCTGGGAAAGATAGAGGCCGATAGCTGGGAAAGGATCAGTATGGCCTCACTGGCAATCTCTTTGTCTGACAACTGTGGATCCGATTACACCAGAAACACAGTGGCCTTTCCTGGCAAGCTAAAGGGGACACACACAGCTTTTAAAAACCATTTGGCTTCTCAAAGGTATGTCTCAAATCTGCCTCAAATGCTGAGACAGAGAGCCATTGTCTGACTGCGGAGGGGGGCTGTGTCCACAATAGATTTAAAAATCACACAACGCCAGGTTATAGTCCAACAGGTTTGGAAGCACTACCTTTCAAAGTGTTGCCTCTTAAATGTTTCATCCACCTCTCAGACACCTGTGTTATATACAGATTGGGTTGGAGTTGAGTGCAATCCAGGATGCACTGCAGGAACTCGCCAATCCTTCTTGGTCAAAATCTCCCAAACCTGTGACCGCCACCACATGGAAAGACAGGAGCAGCAGACTGGATAGGGAACTCATCTCATCAAGTTGCTCTCCATCCTGCTCTGACCCTTTATTGCTGCGCCTTCAGTGTCACTGCAGTGAACTCTATTTTACAGCATTGTGACATCACTTTCAGATTTGGGCTTTGGACACTCAAGAAGATGGGTCACCATGAGCTTCTCAACACCATTTACAGATAGTCAATAAATTTTGCACAAGTTGTTAGTGATATCCAGAGAAAGGATTGGGTACCAAGGCCTCGTGAGTGAGTCGGTGTTAGTGTTATGGATTTATCTTCCTTCTGAGTATAACCGGGTACAGTAGCAGCACAGTATTGGTGCTGGAAGAGCAGAACAAACTTCAGTTTGCAATTATGTGGCTAACATTTACGAGCTATCTAATTTTAAGTTTTTTTAATCTCTTCACACATTTCTGACTCCTCGATCATAAGACCTAGGAACAGAAGTGGGCCATTCAGCCCATCGAGTCCACTCCACCATTCAATGAGATCATGGCTGATCTGATAATCCTCAGCTCCACTTTCCTGCCATTTCCCAATAACTCTCACTGATTCCCTTACTGATTAAAGATCTCCATCTTAAGATATCCAGGACCAATAGGGCTCTTATGCTGTTGGTCACTGAAAGCCTCCAGGAACAAACAAGGAATATCTAGAAAATTGGCTGCAACTTTCTTTCTTTAGTCTTCAAGACCTGTTTTTGCCTCACACTAGTCTGATAGAAAACACATTTCTCATAACTACAAACCATACCAGCATCATCAGGGGAAGATTATCAAGGCTAGACAAGGAAGGAAAATCTATAAGAGAGGAGCTGCTCAGAAGGATGGAGGGAGAATATAGATAAGACACATTCAGAGGGAGACAGAGAGAGTTCAGAGAATGGGTGGGATGGAAAGATATTTGACAGGGCAACAAAATTCAAGGAGAGGAAATGATAATTTGAAAGAAGGAAAGAGAATTCTGAGGGAGAAAAGGAGAATTTGGCAAGATGGAGAACCCAAGGGAAAAGAATGGAGAACTCCTCTGGATGGAAAGAAAATTGAAGTACTGCATTGGAAAATTCAGAGAATGGGAGTGTGAATTGACAAGAAGGAGGAATGGAGTTGGCATTATTCTTGGGCAGTTCCGTTTCAGCAGATTAGAAGTGACATTAGCCACAAATGGGAACAGATCCTTTGCTCCGGCTAACAGACAGCAAACGACCTGCGGAGCTGGCAACTAGAAATAGGCAGCAATATCACAAGACCTTTGCAATATCGAAAGCAGAGCTACAAAAGTCAATAGAGGTTAGACATAAGTAGCTCGTTATATCCTCAGAGCAAATTAGTTGCTTCTGCAGTGAATATTATTTAAATGAAGAAAGACTGTTGGAAACTACAAACCGGGGGATTTGGGAGTCACAGAAAAGTACAACATGGGAACAGACCCATCGGTCCAACTTGTCCATGCTGACCAGATATCCCAAACTAATCTAGTCCCATTTGCCAGCACTTGGCCCATATCCCCCTACACCACTCCTATTCATATACCAATCCAGATGTCTCTGAGACGATGTAATTGTACCAGCCTCCACCACTTCCTCTGGCAGCTTATTCCATACTTGCACCACCCTCTGCGTGTTAAAATTGCCCCTTAGGCCCCTTTTACATCTTTCCCCTATCATCCTAAAACTATGCCATCTAGTTCTTGACGTCCCCATCCCAGAGAAAATACTTTGGGTTATTTATCCTATCCGTACCCCTCATGATTTTATAAACCTCTATATGGTCACCCTTCAGCCTCTGACGCTCCAGGGAGAACAGCCCAGCCTATTCAACCTCTCCCTGTAGCTCAAGTCCTCCAACCCTGACAACATACTTGTAAATCTTTTCTGAACCCTTTCAAGTTTCACAACATCCTTCCATGAATTACAAAAAGCTAGCATCCATGTTCAGCAGATAATAGGGAAGGCAAATGGAATGTTGGCCTTTATTTCAAAGGAAATGGAGTATAAAAGTAGGGAGATTTTGCTAAAACTATACCAGGAGCAAGTCAGATCACACCTGGAAATCTGTGAACAGTTTTTGGCCCCTTATCTAAGGCAAGATATACTGGCATTTGAAGTAGTCCAGAGAAGGTTGATCCCAGATTTGAAAGGATTGTCTTGAGAAAAGAGGTTGAGTAATTTAGGCTTATATTCATTAGAATTTGTAAGAATGAGCTGCGGCTTTATTGGAACAAATAAGATACTTAGGTACTTTGCCAGGATAAATGCTGAAAAGTTCTTTCCCCTTCTGGGAGAGTCCAGGATGAAAGGGCATAAGCACATTTAAAGATAGAGATAAGGGGAAATTTGTTCTCACAGATGGTAGTGAATCTATGGAACTCTTTATCACAGAGGGCTGTCAGGCTGGGCCATTCAGCATATTCAAGGCTGAGACAGAGAGATTTTTAATCAATAAAGGAATCAAGGGTTAGGGGAGAAAGGTACGAAAGTGGAGTTGAGGAGTGTCAGATCAGCTTTGATCTCTCATTGTGTGATGGAGTAGACTCAATGGGCTGAACAGCCTATTTGTGCATTATAAGTTACTATTATAAGATAAAGACTTTGCTATAAATTCTGTGTCCTATGATCCTTCCCCACTAGTTACCCGATGAAGGAGCGGTGCTCTGAAAGCTAGTGCTTCCAAATAAACCTGTTGAACTATAACCTGGTGTTGGGTGATTTTTAACTTTGTCCACCCAGTCCGACACTGGCACCTCCACATTATTGTAAGGTAGACACTGCAAGATCCTATAAATATCACATGAGTTAAGTGACCAGATCATGTTTTCTGGTGGCACTGGATAAGGAAAGAATGCCATGTGGAACACCAGCGAAGAATTCCCTTCTTCAATTTAAAAAAAAAGGCCACAGGATCTTTGCTCACGTGAACTGGCAGATGAAGTCATCTGAAAGTTGTCACTTCCAGGCAATGCAGTACTGAAGTGTCAGCTTCAGAAAAGAGTTGAAGTCCCTCGTGACTCAGGAACGCAGCTGTTACCTCATGAGACTTGCAGTTATTCAAGAAAATACAGTTGATGGTGCAAGGGAATTCTTTAATCCCTGCAGATTAACTACTTAAAAATAAATCAGTACAGTACAACCCTGATTATCCGAACATTGATTATCTGAATTTTGGATTATCCGAACAAGATCTCAAGGTCCCAATGCTTGGGTAAACTGTGTTATCCTAACATTCGATTATCCAAACATTTGATTATTCGAACAAAATACTCCCCACCTGTATTGTTCGGATAATCAAGGTTGCCCTGTATTGTATATTCAAAACTGCATCCTGCTGTGCTGGACGTAGTATTAAGAACTTGGGCTTCAAGCAGCTGTATTATCTATCATGTAATCCACTAGCAGGTCAGCCACTGAGCTTATTCAGTATCCAGTCAGATGCCACAAGTGGAGAGCTGAGTCTAATGAGATAAACTTCTATCATTCAAATGTCACCATGAAAACCCCAACAACAAAACCACTACAGATCATTCCTCAGCAGTCATGAATGATGGTGGGATGCAATAATCCTCTGCACTGAGTGTTACCAGAAACACAAAGCAGGTAGTCTGTGTCTGTGCCCACTATACACTACAACAAGCTTGAAACTCTCCCCAATTAAAATTTGCACAGCTTTCAGTGGCAAACACGTAGAACAGTGTGAATTCACCTCCTAGCTAAATTCTAATCTGGGGCGTGTGAGGGAAGGGATGGAGAATTAGCTGACTGACTGCCTCTTTGGAATCCCTTGATTAGATTAGTGTTTTATAATCCACCTTTCATGATGCTAAACATTATTCTTGAATTAAACTGAAATGATTAGGATTCTAACCCATCTCCAGACATATACATAAGTGACTTGAGGTTCTGATGCTGATAAAAGAGCTGTGCTCTCTTGGAAACAAAGTCATTCAGCTGTCTTCGGTAAACCCTCTGGCACGTCCTTCCTGAAGATCTTCACCTTCTCACTTTTCTCCCTGATTCCTCGGATCTCATCAGTCAATGTCTTTTCAGACTGCTCTTTCCTTCAGCTCTTCTGCTTCTATTAGAGGCACTCTTGAAGTGCCTTTGAATATTATTCCACATTAAAGATACATCATCAGTGCAGGTCACTGAATTTATAGCATTGACACCCATCTTTTCCTTATATTGTCTTACACCTTCACAAAAACTTCTATTTAAAATGTAAAAAAGAGCATCCCTGGCCAAGTTGGCAGCTGTGCAAAACTGAGGGTGTGGTAATGGGGAAACTGAGGCAATCTTACTCAGTTCCACCATAAAATCCAATTCTTGACTCCCATCTTCTCCCTCACCCAGATTCAATGAAGTTATGGCTTTTTAAAAAAATGTTATTCATTCACGGGATGTGGGCACCACTGGCTGGGCTGGCGTTAGCTGTTGTTGAACTGTGTGGTTTGCTGGGCCATGTCAGAGGGCAATTAAGAGTCAACCACATTGCAGTGGACCAGATCATGCAAAGCAGATCCGGTCAACAGTGGCTCAGTGAACCAGCTGAGATTTTACAAAAATGGTTACACAGGTATGGAATGAGCTGCCAAAGGGAGTGGTGGCAGATAGTACAACTGCAACATTTAAAAGGCATCTGGATGGGTATATGACTAGGAAGTGTTTGGAGGGACATGGGCCGGGTGCTGGCAGGTGGGACTAGATTGGGTTGGGATATCTGGTCGGCACGGACAAGTTGGACCGAAAGGCCTGTTTCCGTGTTGTACATCTCTATGACTACGACTCTACGAGGCATCATTAAGCTTTTAATTCCTGATTTTTAACTGGATGCAAAGTCCACCATCATGAGATTCAAACCCAGGTGCCCAGAACATAACATAGATCTCTGGATTACAGGGTCACCACCCTCCCACTGTTAGGATTGTGGGGATAGAAAGAATGTGGGAGAGATGAAGTGGATATATTATGGTAACAATTGCTTGACTCAGGCAAAAGAGTTAAAAGGCAGTGTTCCCAATTTGACATGGCCAGCAAAGCACGGAATAGAGTGGAATCACAACATGATCCAGACCTTTCCCATTCCAGGGATTATATAATATCGAAGAAGGAACATAGTGGAGTCTACTTTATGTGCTCTCCCATTATGTTCCTTTCTTCAAAAGGGATTGCTTTATAACACTTCTGTGGTAGGTGGGCCTTGAACCCAGAGTCAGAGAACACAATCACTGTGCCACAGGAGCCCCTTAGCAAAATTTGTTGTTGCATCGCCCACTAATATTTAGCCAATCATACAGCACTGAAAAGCAATACATTCAAATTATGTAATTTGCATTGGATTGGTCTTTCTTTTCCCATCCAGATAAATGGTTGCATTTTATCTATTCTCAAACTGGATAATGCATCAAGCCCCATGATCCACTGGAGGATGAACGGCTGAGGGAAGCCTTCAATCATTGTGATGGATGTTCTTCTATTGTCTGCCCTGACTATAGACAAGAGGTGGCCTCAAAGTGTGACGTGGGAACAATAAACTGATTCTGAACTGGCTTTTGAAAGCCCAGGGAACTGACTCCAATCCTTTACTTGCCAGTTCACTCAATTTGAACTTGGTGGCCCTGGGGACTTTTTTGGATTGAGGATGGCATTAGCAATATTGCCTTATGAGTCAGAATCAATCTTAAATGAAAATACCTTGCAGTATCTATTAACACACTGTCAATGTCAGATCCATGCAAACCAGCCAGAATCTGGGTTTCAACATTACCGGGCGTGGGCCCACGTTGCTTAGCTAACATTAAACATGTAGCCCATGAAAGCAAAGAGCTTTGGCTTGCAGAAGGAGCAGTGATGTTGGGAGTAGGTTGGGGGGGGGTGGGGGGAAGAGAGAGAGATAGAGAGAATGTGATGTTGGGAGTTCATGGACACAGGATCAGCATCTGCACAAGTCTTAGTGGAAGTGCTGTTCTATCCAGTGAATGTCCGAAAGTAGACCTTGTGCTGACATTCTGCTGCCATACAAATCTGCACTCTCACAGGGATAATGCACAGTGCTGTGCTAAACTGCATTTGCCAGAGACTGGGGTTAACCCCATCTCAACAGAAGTTGCTGAGCAGCAAATGGCTAGGATTACTCAGGTTACATAGGTGGGGCAATGGGAAAAATGTAGGAAGGTGGGACACACTCATACACATCTCAGCACGCACAAGTTCAGAGCAAATCATGTCGCAGTTTTAAATTGAGCAGTGAAGATGAGATGACTATCACTCACTTGTCACATACTGCTATAAACAGAAGAAAGTCAAAGGAACAGGAACAGGCCTTTCAGCCTCTTCATCCGGTTCTGAAGCCAAGGCCAACATGACTGTGTTTTGACATCCTCCACCTCCCTTGGCTCCAAATCCATAAATGCCCATTCCTTAAACACAGACCCTTAAGCATCCCTCTTACATTACAACTTACATTCCAAGGTCCAGGACTACATGCTGAGGGATACACTAAAGCTTGGGGCAGCTGCCACAGACCACTATCTGAGGTCTTTCTGCTAAAGTTAATTGGAGGTTCATTCAGTTACCAGACCCTCCTAGTGTCTCACATGCACGTACATATCTTATTGTACACGAAAAATAGGTCTTTGGTTTGTCTGGATAGAGTCAAAATGTAATGTTTGCTTCCTTTATGTGCTACTGCCACACAATCCAACTGCAATTGTGATAATGTATATATATAAATGTACTTTTTTTTGAAATATAAAAAATATTACAACAGCAACTACACTTCAAAAGTACTAGGTGAGTAGAAAGGATCCTGTGGTCATGCAAGGTGCTACATAATTGCAAGACTTTTGCTTTTGCACAAAAATGCTTCTTGTCCTAAGAAGCAGAAATGGAATAAAATTAACTGCAGTTTTCTGATACTTTATTCCTGATCTATTGTCCAATTGCTTTTGATGGTACAAAACTTGAATAGTGTAAAGCCTGAAGGAGAGATGAGTTTGCTGATGCTTTTCATCATGCACTCATCAGGACGAACAAACATGAACAATGAATACAATTCGTCAAGATTGTCACATGGCTTTACACTTGCTAGAAGTGACACATTTACACGCATGAGTTGGAGATGCCGGTGTTGGACTGGGGTGGGCAAAGTTAAAAATCACACAACACCAGGTTATAGTCCAACAGGTTTATTTGGAAGCACTAGCTTTCGGAGCGCTGCTCCTTCATTAGGTGGTGAACAATCTGATGAAGGAGTGGCGGTCTGAAAGCTAATGCTTCCAAATAAATTTGTTGGATTATAACCTGATGTGTTATTTTTAACATTTTTTACACAGAGATGCATTCTCTGCAAACAACAGGAATTTCCGCAAGCTTTTTTCTGAATCAGCTTAGACATGGCGAGTCTATGGTTCCCTGTTGCTTTTTCCATGGCAATCCCTCAGTCAATCAGAGTCGACTTGCCAATCAATCAGAACCCTTTTCTCTTGTTATATTAATTGATGTTAATGTTTGAAATTTTGCTTTCTTGCATTCTGTCCTGATGAGTGCAAGACAAAAAGCTTCAGCAAGGTTGCTCTCCTTCCAGCCATTCTCAAGTATTTCTGCAATCGAGGAGTCTCTCGTTTCTTGGCTCTGATGTTCTGCCTCTGACTTGCCCATTCCACTTCTGTTGAGGAATTCTCTTCGGATGCCTGTGGAGCAGGTGCACATGCCTGGGTTTGTGTGTTATTGGACTGGTTGTACAAGCAAAGAGCCAAAGGTAGATGGCACTGATTTCACCCAGTGTTTGGAGAGGGGATACTGCAGCTCCCTGGTGCTTAGTTGGGAACTAGACCTATTGTCCAGGAAAATACCATCCTCCTCCCAACCTTATATTCTTGTGTTGCATCCCAACCCACCATATATGCTGCTGTGATTGTCATAATAAAAACACTGCTGCTGGTGTTTGTGGAAGATGATTAAGTCACCTACAGACAAAACACAGCCGGAACACATTATTACAAACTCGACAGAACTGAAGCAATGGGTTATTATAAGGTTTGACTGCTCTTACGGGCTATAATGAAGTTGCAACTGCAACCACGGAAACACTTGTCATAATGACAGATGTGTAATAACAGCTTGTTACTTTGGTTTACTGGACCCAGGAGTCGGGGAGGAGGGGTGGTTACAATATCTGTGCCTCACTTCTGTGCCAGAATATCAATGCAAACTCATCTGACTGAAATAGCCTCCCAAAGGGTGTCCGAAATAACCCATATATTCACTAAAGAATTGGCAAATAATGTTCAGCACAGGCACACTTTGTTATAAGGAAAAGGGAAGTCTCCTATTATTTGGAAGGTGCACAGAGGAACAAAGGAATCTCAGAGTACACTTGCACTAAACACTACATGTTGAACCATGGGTTAGCAAGGTCGTGAAGGAAGTAAACTAAGCACCAGGCTTAATTTCCAGACAAACAAAACTAACAAAAGGAGAGACACTAACCCTGCACTGAAGTAGAGTTAGATCCCATATACAGTTGCCATTTACAGAAAGGACATAACAGCATGAGAGAGTTAGACATTTACAATAATGCATGCTTATATATTTCAGGAAAGGATTTGCAGACTGGGTTACCTTTTTGTTGAAAGAAAAGGCCAAGGGGTGATCACATGGAGGCCTTTAACATTGGAAAAGGTTTTGATAAAGCAGATACAAAGGGATTCTTTACTTTTGTGAGGAAGAGTAGCAAAGATAAGGGTTATCCGTATGAAATATATGTTAGCACCCTTGTGACCCAGGTTACTCTACCTTGTGAAGCCCGAAGAGGCACCTCTGGAACTCAAGAATAAAGTGAAATTGACCTTTCAGGATCCAGGTCAACAGCTCTCCAAATGAGAAGGAACCAATCAAATTCCCATAAGTATCAATTGCAACATTTAAAAGGCATCTGGATGGGTATATGAATAGGAGGGGTTTGGAGGGATATGGGCCGGGTGCTGGCAGGTGGGACTAGATTGGGTTGGGATGTCTGGTCAGCATGGATGGGTTGGACCGAAGGGTCTGTTTCCATGCTGTACATCTCTATGACTCTATGACTCTATTTAGGGCAGGTAATGGTCTAGTGGTATTTCACTGGACTGTTAATCTCGAGACCCAGGTAGTGTTCTGGGGACAATAGTTTGAATCCTGCCATGGCATATGGTGGAATTTGAATTCAATAATAATCTGGAATTAAGAGTCTAATGATGACTACAAATCCATTGCTGATTGTCAGAAGAACCCATCTGGTTCACTAATGTCCTTTAGAAAAGGAAACTGGTCTGGCCAAACTGTGAGTCCAGACTGACAACAATGTGGTTAATTCTTAACTGTGCTTTGGGCAGTTAGGGATGGGCAGCAAATGTTGGTCTAGCTAGCAATGCCCTCATCCCATGAATGAATTAAAAAAAACAGAAGAACTATCAACCTTCCTGACATTACTACACAGAGGCACGTATCCCAACACCAAATCACCCTTTCTTTACACGTGGAGAGCCCTTGACAATTCTTTTAATATATTTTATTAACCAGTACAAATTGCAAACAAACAAAGTTAACATTAACAGCTGTACACAAGAAACAGCAATTTACAGGGGAAAGGGGCAGCAAAGTCAGACCCCAAACCCCACGGTACAACCCGTTCACTCCTGTTTATTGTCTGTCAGCCAGGGCTCCTTGATTGGACCAGGTTAACAGTCCCAATGAGGGAAACTCATATTCTGTCAGGTCCACCTGGCTGCTCTGATAACAGTCACTACAGTTCCGACTGTCCTGGGAAGTTGGCAGTGCTGGTCATTGTCAGAGATGGGGGTGGGGTGGGGTCCTGAGAGGGACCTTATCCCTACAGCTATTTCTTAAGACCCCAGTGTCCACTTTCTGTCCATGTGAAAACCTCCCCCGCACAACAGTAGCTCATAATGTTGAGGGAGAGGGGTCCGGTCTCCCAAAATAAGGTCATCTGTATTAAACACTGCCATCAATAGCCGAAACTGTGGACACTGCCACTTGATGACACTCTCAGTGTAAAACTGTCTTCTGTTTTAAATGAATCCTGCAGACTGTCAGATCCAATAATCCTTTCTCAGACAGGTTCTCAAATGGCGCTGGCAGTTGATTAAAAATACGCTCACATGTGCCAAAAACAATCAGAAGAAATAGATGGAACTTAAAAATAGGTATTAATGTTCTTTTTTTTTTAAACGTAAAGATGATTCCTCCAAACTAAGATTCCGAACACTGACATTCACTCTTTGGGGGGAATTAATACAGTGCTCAAACTCTTTCAGTAACATCAGCTGATGTCCCATCTCAAGAAAGGCACCCCCTGTTGGTGTATCCTTCACCCATATTCCAGATGTGCACTCTCTCATTGCTGCTGTGCATATAAGACCTTAATAATGATACAGCTTTTGACTGACACTGCATTCCAAGGGCAGACTGAAATACACCAGCCCACGTATTAAAATTAACTCCAAAGGCTCCCTGTGCTATGACGTGGATATTACTGCAGTGTGTCTCTTGTAGCCTATAGAAACAGTACAGAAAAGGCAGCATTTGACCAAATACAGAGGAACCTCGATTATTCAGCATTCAATTATCCAAGTATCGGATTATCCAGCAAGATCGCAAGGTCCCAATGCTCGGCTGAACTATGTTATCTGGAATTCGATTATTCGGAATTCGATTAACCGAAGAAAATACTCCCCACCCGTGTCCTTGGGATAATCGAGGTTTTTCTGTACTATCTCAGGCTTAAAGCTTTGACCACCACTGTCGTGAGAAATAGTGTGGACCATCGGGCAATGATTCAAATGTTCAGATGGAATAAATTCAACCATCCACCCATCGACTCCCAGTCACTGCTTTTCCCCAATACCATTGCCCACGAATGCCACAGGCTTTGGTGACATTTGCACAGAAATGTACATGTGAGGTGAAAAATGCCAGTCAGCGGGGTGCTGTGTGTTTGCACATGCACCAACACCCATCCAAGTCATTGGCAAAGGGGGGAGGGTGGGGGGGAGGGCAGGATGTACTCAAGAAGTCTCTGCACTGTCTTGGAGTGAGTCCAGGATTTTGGCTATTCTGCCTAGCTGGGTTTGATCACTCATTTGAATGCACTGTTGAGCTACTGGCAGCTCTGGAGAGCAAGCAACCGTTTTAGATGATAAAGTTCGCAATTTCGCAGAAATCAATGATTCTAATGGATTTGGCCTGTTGAATATTCTATCGTTAGGCTCCCTGCTACTGTTTGTCGCACTGTGAACGCTGCTGGCTATTGCTGCCTCTCTGCTGTATATGCAGTCTTCTTGCTATCTTTGCTCCCGACCCCTCCATTCCATCCACCTCACCCCTATCCTCTGCTGGCTCTAGTACCTCTGGCTGCCAAAGATGTGCATAGCAGGGAGAGGGGTTAACTCCAGAATGGGGGTGACCAAATCCTGCATTAACTTTAATGTATACAGGAAGGGAACCGATCTGATGTCAGGGGCTGATCTAGTATTTTGGCAGCTCATTTACATGAGATGGAGTGTCTTACCATAAAGGGGGAGAGCGACTATCAGCAAATTTTTAAAAATCACAAATGGAACAACCTGCGGCTTTAACATCACACTGCTTCCCTCCTTTCTCATCTATTCTTGTCACTTGGGTGAATAATTGGATGAGTCCAGGGTAAGTGTTGAGGAGAACTGGCTGGGAGTTGCGGAGTCTGACAGTGTGATGAAGCTGAATTAGCATCAGCAGTGAAACAGTCATTAATCCAGACTGCCTCCACAATCATGTTCTTGTGACTGTGCATGTTAATCCATCTGCCCTAGCCTTTGTGATGTCATTAGCACTCCCGCTTTAAATAAAACAAAAAAAAAATGGTTTCAATGCAACTCCTTGCCGTCAAATTTTAAATTAGTCCTGATTGTGTTAGGCATTCTCCTTTCTGCAGTTTAAATTCTCCCAAACAGCTCTCATTTGATCTTCTGATGAAGAAGGGAAACTGCAGTTAGCCTGAGGTATTCATGCTTGGATGATGGTGTGGTGGGATTCCACTATGGACAAACCCAGTCAGGAAAGTTTCCAAACTCTGCCCCGCTCTCAGTGGGAGGAGGGCACAGCTCCTTGATGGGCAGTAGGGAAAGAAAATACTCTCAACAACAACTTGCCTTTATATAGCACCTTTAGCACAATTTATTTTTGAAAAAGCCCATGCACTGACAAACAGAATTTGACACCATGCCACTGTTCTGACAAATATTCACACCGGACTCCAAAACGTTAACGCCGTCTCTCTCTGCACGCGTGCTGCTAGACCTGCAGAGATTTTCCAGCATCCTTTGCTCTTGTTTCAGATTTTCAGCATCTGCAATAATTTGCTTTTAAAGAGCTGGCAGGCAGTGGAAAGGTTGGCCGAAGGCGCAGATCTTAAAGGAGGAAAAGTGAAGTGGACAGCGGAGAGGTTTAGGGAATGAATTCCAGAAAGTACAGCCAGAAGGCTAGTGGTGGAACGACTAACGTTGGGGATGCACCAGATCTACTCTCAAAATGGCTATGTTCGTCCTCCAAACTAAAGAGAGAGTGACATGGGGCAAGGGCAGAGGGCAGGCGAATAAGAAAATCATGTGAAATGTGGAGTGTCTTAGCAGGAATGAGGCAAGCAGACTGCAGTGTTGTGCAGATGACAGGCACAATCAGTAGGCCTGTGGAAATACTGACCTTCTCTGCCGGCTGCACTACTGTTCAGAAGACCCTGGAGAACAAGGAGTGGTTTCTAACCACAGCTGGAATTGACAAGGTGTTGTTTCCGTCTTACAACTTCCTTAAAGAACAACAAATTATTCAACAGCACCAGGCTCAGTGCAGAGAGCAGCAACATGTTGGTCTTGGCACTCTCTCCTATTCTTTGTCCAGGCAAAGAAGCCTACAAATAGCATGGCTAGCCGCATTGGTACAAATATTCATTGCTGTTATCCTGCCAAAGATTATAAAGACACAAAAGCAGAGCAGTGGAATGCAAAACATTTCCTCTGTAATGTCCTCTAGATGAGAAGGTCAAAAGACCAGAGGAGAACAGCTCCAAATTACCAACTCCTCCTCACATACTTTTCTGGTCTTGCCGAGGCCCACACAGAGACCATTAAAATAACATTTGTCTTTTACAGCACACGCATTTAGCACTCGCTCTGCCTGTTGTAACTCATTCATTACAAATGTTTAAAACTGTGTCCAAGCTTGGAGGATTTCCTTAAACTAAATGTTAAATAGTATTCATTTGGAAGAGCAGTCACCCAACAAACAGGTCCAAATAACGAAATGTATCACCAACACGAGAATTTGCTGATCATTGGGAATGCATTAGGGGTTACTATACAATCGTAATGCTTAGTATACTGTATTAACTACTCAACACTTATACACACAATCTAAAAGGATTCTCTTTTGTAGTATGAGTTTGCACATTCTCCCGGTGTGTGTGTGGATTTTCTCCGGGTGCTCTGGTTTCTTCTCACAGTCCGAAGGTGTGCAAGTTAGGTGGATTGGTCATGCTAAATTGCCCATAGTGTCCAATGAAGTGCAGGTGAGGTGGATTAGCCATGGGAAATGCTGGGTTACAGGGATAGGGTAGAGGGGTGGATCTGGGTGGGACGTTCTTTGGACGTTTGGTGCGGACTTGATGGGCTGAATGGCCTGCTTTAACACTATAGGGATTCTGTGATTCTGTGAATTCATGAGACACGCTTGTATAATTACATCATAATACCCCAGTGCCCAGCCCTGCCACCGGATACTAGCACATCACCTCAACATTTAAGTCTTCTGCCTGCAGTTCCTCTGATAAAATATTCTAGTTTTCTCCCTTGCAGTTGATGAGAAGGAATGTGCTATCACATTAACATCATGAATTAATTTTCAGGGTACATCAGCTCTTGGGACCTCATTTCATTGAGCTGGCACAGATACCAATCATCCTGATTTTCAATCTTTGGTCTAATTAGCTGTGCAGATACCTCAGGACGTGGCTAATGGGGGTGACATGGTGCTGTTTCACCTCTGCCTCTGATTTTAAAATAAAAACAGCCAAGAGATTTTATGTTGCTGCCCTGTCCAGGTTGACAATGCAATAAATGTTGCTTTCAGAATCCAGAATTAGCTTCCCAAGCGGGCTCTCATGGCTTTGATATTTTGAGGAGAAAGTGAGGACTGCAGATACTGGAGATCAGAGCTGAAAATGTGTTGCTGGAAAAGCGCAGCAGGTCAGGCAGTATCCAAGGAACAGGAGAATCGAAGTTTCGGGCTGAAGAAGGGCTTATGCCCGAAACGTCGATTCTCCTGTTCCTTGGATGCTGCCTGACCTACTGCGCTTTGATATTTTGAGCCTTGCACCTCTGCCAGAATGAAAGTGAAGGTGGACAGTAAAAGAAAAAGTGAGCTCTGAACGTCCACCTAATGCTTTTCCATCTTATGCCGATCCCAGCTTCTCGCCCAACAAGATCTAGGACCATTTCCAGTTGGCTACACAAAGGTATCCACTGGTTTAAGAAAAGGTTGTGTGGTGGAGAGAGGGTAAAATTGCTAATCTCTCTTACTTTCGGTAAACACTTGTGGGTGAACACTTACATCTGACTTCTTAAGAAGGGTCACTGGACCTGTAACATTAACTCTTGATTTCTCTCTACAGATGCTGCCAGACTTGCTAAGCATTCCCATTAATTTCTGTTTTTGTTTCCTACATCGGATGCGTGTGCAAGTGACTTTGTAAACTACGGAAAGGATTTTAATCCATTAAGGTGATTGTAGCTGCTAGATCATGCAAGTTAAATAATTTGTACTGAGAAATGACTGTCCTCACAGGCACTACCTAAATAAACAATTCTACTCGTACAGGTATGAATCTGCAAACTATGTGGCACCACATATCCCATTTCCCCTTTAATCTGCCTGCATTTAGAACTCATGGAAATCGGGTCATCCATAGTGACTCAAGAGAGTTCAGCGACCCAACTAATAAAACAAACCCCAGCCTTATTTCTGTTGCATTGTCTGCTGCATTCCATAGATATGTGACTAAATCAAAGGGAAAATATTTACACCCAGACTTAAATAATAAAGCTACCAGTGTCCCAATGTGCCAATATCATTAAGCCTAATCAAAGGTGGCACGCGTGGAAAAGTGAATTCTGGGTTCAACCACATATTAAGGGGCAGCTTCAATATTGAATGGAAAGATTCTTATCAAATGAAAAGTTGTTGCGAGCAGTCCAAAGTTAACAAAGTGTTTGCTGGCACCAATGATTAGTAACAATTGCTGACTGCTCATGACAATATTATGTTGACTGTAAAAAATTTACATTAATATCTTGATTTGTTTTATTGTACTGTACTCATTTTTTGTTCTAATTATTAGGTGTTTGTATATCTTGTCAAAAATATTTTTAAGAGAGATGTTTGGTGCCTGGCACAGATCTGACAGGTGTCTTTGTGTGGTCTAAAAGCAGATTCATCTACAGTAGGGAGCACTGTATCCCTGTTCGATACTGCTCTCACCAAACATCCACATCTGCCCTTTTCAGCAGCTAAACAAAGTACTGACCAGACAGACACATCCCATCCTTTCCACTGGGTCTGAGGGTGGGGGAATACAATTAGGACAGATAATCACCCTCTGATCTGTCTTAAACTCTTGCAACACCTTGTGTGCCAAAATATAGTCATTCCCCAACCTCAAAAACATACAATCAGCTGGGAGAGAGAGAAAAAAAGTCAAAAGTCCAGGCAAAACTGGGAGGAAAAAGTCCAGGCAGCCAATCTCTGCTTCCTCATTCAGCCAAGCAGTTGGAGGAGACCATCCCTCGGCCCAGCTTCCAATCAAAGGGCCGCATCTGTTTTCGAGTGCAGGGTATTTGACAGAATGCAGTTAAAACTGCAATTACCAAGCATTCTCCAGTCATGTTGCCTTCAGTTGTTTCACACAGATGTCTCGCTGACTTCCAACCAGCCCTTCAGAGAATTAGATTACTTGTCTGCTTGCATCCATGACTTTGCCACAGTTATTACACTATCGCCTGCAAGTATTTAATTCTGCTCTACACCCATCAGCAATGTGTTTTACCATCAGCAGCAATAAACCGGTGAAGGCTCATGCTGGATACCCTCAGCAGACAAACACACACTAACTTGTAAATGTGAATGGCTCTGTACAATGGGGCGTCTCTGGTATTTACGAATAATAATTAATTAAAGACCTCGACAGTTGAGATGCCTGCAGCCAAAAAGCCCCTCATAACAGGGAAATGTGTCTTTCGCTGCCATTTCAAACACATCTATCTCTTGGACTGATTCACATTGCACTGTGCCAAGTTTGTCTTGCAGAATACTGTTCTGCCAAGTAACAAAAATGCAATCCAACACAAGCTTTCAAACTATTTAACAGAAAACACTATTTGCTGGGCTTGATTTGTTCAACTGTTGGGAGAAGTCTGGAACTGATACAGAAAGTGTGAAAGAGGAAACTGGGTGGTGCAGCGTGTTTCTGAGTGCACTATTCTTTCATCTAGGAACCCGGGCTTAAATCCAGGCCATGGGCTGCAGCATGAACAATTCCGTTTCTCTCCCAGCTGCAGTAAGGTCTGACAGTAAAATGAGCCTTGGAAAGTCTGGACTGGGTTATCAGAAGCACAATGCAGACCGACACTCTGGTGTAAGGCTGCCTGTATAGCTAAACTAATTCAAACTCCTGCCCACAGGAACTGATAGATCCCATCCAAGTGTCAGGGGAGTAACCAATGTGAAAAATGGGGGCAGTATACCAGAGTTTATGTGCATTGCAAGTAATGTTTTGGAGGGACAGAGTAGTGTGAGCGTTCTTTTAACTGTATGACAATTACTGCTTCTCATTCAGGGCATTCAAACCTTTCATTGCACTCTCAACATGGAACCATAAACACAAACATTCCTCACCTTGCTCAGTAAGGAATTCAGTCCAAAGATGATAATATTGCTTACTGTATGTGCGGGAGGTTGGTGGGTGGGAGGTACGGGTGGTGAAGGGATAATCAATAAGAAACACCATCTAACTTGCTGCAAATTCCTCAGGTTGCCCTCTCTCCCAATTTGTTTTTTTGGCACAAGCAGGAGAAGCCTTTTCAAACATTGCTTTATCACTGGTGAAATAATGAGTGTGCTATGTAGCTATCTGCCAGCACCTGCACACAGTCAGGAGAACAAACCCAAACAAAAAGTTGCCAAATATTTGTTTTCAGCAGACCAAGACCAAAACAACAGGTCCCTCTGTGCAGTGACTGTATAAGGAGGTTGGCTGAGGTTTACCAGCTTTCGTACCTGCCTCAGAAACGGTCGCAATTAATCTGCACCCAGGCAATCAACAAGCATATCCCATTTGACTCAGAGAGAGGGGAAAAACAACAACAAACACACACACACAGACGGCTCCACACTAACACAGGCACCTCCACACAGACACACAGCTCCATACTAACACAGGCACCTCCACACACACACACTAACACACATGCACACCAACACACACGCACACACTAACACACACGCACACATTAACACAGGCACCTCCATACGCATACACACACTAACACAGGCACCTCCACATACACACACCAACACACACAGTAACACACACTCACACTAACACAGGCACCTCCACTTTAACACATAGACACCCACATACCCACAAGACCATCCAGGAGAGGAATAGGAGTAGGCCATTCAGCCCCTTGATTCAGCTCTGCTATTCAATAGGATCATGGCTGATCCAACATTCCTCACATTCACTTTCCTCCCCTTTCCCATAACCCTTGATTCCCCGACTGATCAAGTATCTATCTAGCTCTGCCTTAAATATACACAAAGACTCTGTCTCCACAGCTCACGGTGAGAAGAAGTTCCAAAGGCTCCTAACCTTGTGACAAAAGATCCTCTCATCTCAGTCTTAGATTGGCCCTCCTTTATTCTGAGGCTATGCCCTCTAGTCTTAGGGTCTCCCATGAGGGGAAACATCCTCTCAGCATTTACCCTGACAAACCCCTTTAAAATCCCATATGTTTCAATGAGATCATCTTTCATTATTCTAAACTCCAGTGAAGTCCCGACCTGTTTAGCCTTTGCTCATAAGACAATCCTTCCATGTCGGGGGTCATCCTAGTTAAACATCTCTGAACAGCCTCCATTGAAATGATATCTCTCCGTAAATAAGAGGACCACAGATATGGTTTCACCAGCTCCTTGTTCAGTTGCAGTCAGACTTTCCTACTTTTATAGTCCAACTCTCTTGAAATAAAGGCCAACATTCCAGTAGCCTTCCTTTATTTTAGCTTTCTGTGTTTCGTGCACAAGTACTCTTAAGTCCCTTTGTATTTCTACTTTCTGTAGTTGTTCCTCGTCATTTAAATAATACTGTTTGTTTGATCTCCCTTCCACAATTCACATTTTCTTACACCATACTCGATTTAACAACCTTCTGCCTATTTACTTAACCTACCAATATCTCTGTTTGTATCCCTCTCGCAAACTGCCTTTCCACATATTTTTGTGTTGTCTGAAAATTTGCCTACAGTATATTCACTTCTTTCCTCCAAGTCATTAATGTTTATTGTAAACAGTTGCAGTGCCATCACTGCTTCCTATGGAATCCCATTGGTCATGGGTTGCCAACCTGAAAAAAGCCCCCCTTGGTTTCTTGCCCATGAACCAATTTTCTATCCATGCCAATATACTACCTCCAACACCATGGGCTTTTAACCTTTCATGAGGGACCTAGTAGAGCACCTTCTGGAAGTCTCCATCTTTGAGGTCCTTTTCAACTTACTGCCTAACTCCTATCTTCAGCTTTTAGGGCCTCATCCCTTTTTTCAAACCAGTGTTGTTTGCATCAATGTATACCACAACCACTGGAATATCCCCCTCCTTCTAGAATATTCTGTTAGGTGATCTGAGGCATCCTTGACCTTAGCATCAGGAAGGCAGCATACCATCCTGGAACCTTGTGTGCGGCCACAGAAACCCTTACAACTGAATCCCTGAAGCCTAGAGCATTCTCACACTTTCTCCTCCTGTCCCGTACAGTGGAGCCAGTGTCTCAACTGTATCCAAAGTGGTCTATCTTTTTCTCAGAGGAATAGCCTGCACTGCCTGCCTGGTCCACTTACATTGTCGGGTGGTCACCCATTCCCTTCCTATCTGTGGAGTCTTAACCTGAGGAGTGACCAGCCCACCAGACTCAGCTCAATGATTCTCCACAGTGTCCCTAAAAACTGCTCCAACTCCAAAACCCAGGTGTTGCAGCTGGAGACACTTCCTGCGAATGGTTTTCCAGCTAAGCTCAAGTGTAAGCTCCGAGTTTCGAGTCATCGGAGAATTTCAAGATCATCACTGGATCGTGATTGGACATTGGAGGATGATCAGTTGGTGAACCTTCTCACAATGGTTTCGGCCTAACACCAATTCAGGATAAAGCCAACCAAAAGCTATAACCTTAGCAAGCACCTGCACCCAGGCCAGGTGGTGTCCAGAACACGGACAGGGTGACTGTGAAGAAGGTGGAAGAAGGCACGCGGTTGTTTGGACCTTTTCCCAGAAGAGGCTGATGTATCATTGTTGAACAGCTGCCTATACATGCTCCAGGCACACAGAGACAAACAGTACCTGTACCTGGAGGACCATCAACTCGTTAAAGGACACACTTCAGGCTGCCCGAAACCTGTTGGTCCTCCATAGCAAAGAGGTGACCGCGATCCAGTGTTGAAGACTGACACGTTCCAAGGTCCAAGACTATGTGCTGAGGGATGCACTAAAATTTGTGACAGCTGCTGCCAAGGTGCAGTGGGGGAAAGACCACCGTCTAAGGTCTTTTGGCCAAAGTACAATGGGGGTCTGTTCAGTTATTGGACCTTCCCAGTGTCTCAAATATATGTAAGTAGTATTTTGCATAAGTAAGAAATGCCTTGGGTTTGTTTGTTCAAACTCCAATGTTTATTTATTCTCCATATGCAAAGGCTGTTCAAAACCAAACTGCTTTCATGACTGTGTATGTATACAAAGATTTTTTATGAATAAAGTACATTTTTGAAGTGTGTATTCATTGGTGCTGGGTGGGGCTGTTTAAACAGAGCCTTTTAAATTATGAAAGGAGTAGAGATGAACTTGTGAAAGGCTACTTCCATAGTTCAGAACAAGGGCAATAATGTAAATACAAAGTCGAGATAAGGAAGAGCTGGGTCCATAAATCTCTCCCCTGCCTTTGTTACCTCCTCCAATCCTCCCTGCTTTTTCCCCATGGTTGGGGGGGGGTATTCTGCAGGTCAGGAAGAAAACTAGACAGCAATGGATCAGCTATTGATTGCAATAGCAAGAAAAACTAGAAGAGGAGTGAGCAGCCTCCGTGCTCTCCTTATTTTTGCAGCCCCCACCCCCACCCCATATTAACCATCCCTTATAGTTATCGCTGTGTTCCCCCATCTTCTAGTTCTGACTAGCTTCATGTGGTCCTGTTTGTCCACTTTACCATCGTGTATAGAACCTTCCAGTCTCTTGTCCTACCCCTCCAACTGCCTCTTTCTTTCTTTGCTCCTCTTTCTTTGCTACCTAATTTCTCGCCTTCAAAAGCTCCCTTAAGACCCTCCTTGTCAACTACATGTTGAGCCATTTCCCCCCCAGCTGTCTCTCCCAATTCTGATTGGCTCTGACATTCTGCAACTTTTGAGGGATTGCTCTCAAAAAGTAGCTTTTGGGAGAATGGTGAGTGTGGACCTTGAGAGGGCAGTATTTAGAAAAACACTATACGATGCAGGAAAAAAAGCAGGGAAAAAAAATGGGATTTCAACTAACTCTAACTGTGTTGCGTGTTTTCTGTAAAGCCAACTCAACAAATCTACAGAAATAATCGGCAGATGACAATGAAAATTTAAGAAATACACCTTGTGCTTCAGATCACACAGAATTCTGTAATTTTACAGAGGCTCTCAAATAGAAGATAGGTATAAATGACAAGAATGAGTTAGAAAGAGAGAGGGGGGGGGAGAGATCTGGCCTTGAGTAGGTGGAGACCAAAGGCAGATCTCAGTCTAAATATCTCTGTAAGATGACCTCACCAATTCTCTATCTATCCACACCCACTAAGCTGTCAGTTACATTTGTGGCCACTGCTGAACATAAAAGACAATGCCAAATTTACAAATTCCAATCTGAAGTGCCTTTTTGACATTCACTGCGCACTTACCTTCAATCTGCTTTATTGCCAAAAGGCAGTTTTCCCGACTGGGAAATACAAATGGATTGTTACAGGTCCGAATAGTGTCACACTCGCACTTCCCATTGACAATGTTGCAGCCTGTTGCTAGGTTTTCATTGCAGGGCTCGATTCCAAGAAGTTGGTCGTCTTCCCAGCTCTCATCTGAAAGGAAAGTATTTTCAGAACACGGTCAGGATCAAAATAAGCCCACAATTTGCATGTTACTGCAAACCGTGCTTGAGTATCAAACAAGTCACAATCTTGGCAACAGTATAGTCACCAATTCATTGGGAATTGTTCCCAAATGTTTATATATGACATATGTGGGGGTTCTCTCTGATTCTCAATAGCCGAGTACTTTCCATGTAATGTGGCTTCCAAAGTGTGTTTCTTAAATCTTCTTTCCTCAAGATTTTTCAAATTTAGTCAACGCTTTAAAAGGACAATATCAGAGTGGAACTGACTCAGTAAATAAAGATACATAAAAACACCATGTGTGCCCTACAACATTTAAGTTCTGAAAGGCACAGTGTCTATAGAAGTAATTAGCAAGTTAAAGGGTCCCACAGCCACCACCCCCCTCCCCCCCCCTCAATAATGATACCAGAAGCTATCATTTTAAATGTGTGACACAGATGTGTCAGAGTCATGAGTATCAAGTCATTCACACTTCTGCCTGGAGTTTAACTTTCAGTTTACTCATTCGTCAGTGCACAAAGAGCATAACACGTCATGGCAGGTACAGATTCAGAAATTTAGGAATTTGACCTGGAACCTTTTTACAGGGTACTAAAAGATGTGGTAGAAATATTTAATAAAACAATGGGCCAGATTTTCCAAGGAATTTTATGAAAGAAGAAGGCTGCCCATTTCTGACAGGAGAGTCCAATCAGTGTTGCTTCAGTGTAGAACTACACATCCATTTTGAAGGTGAGATTGGGCTTGGAGGGAGGACAACTTGGTTTGCAAGAACGATATCTGGAGTTCAAGGTTTGCGTTATCGTGAGAGATTACAAAAATTAGACCTATTTTCTCTAGAATTTTGAAGGTTGAGGAATGATCTGATCGAAGTCTTCAATATATTACCAGGAATAGGCAAGAGTTGATCATCTACTTTCAGTGGTTGATGATTCGAGAACAAGGGGACATGGTCTATTAATGAGGCCAGATCATTCAGGAGAGATGCTAGGAAGCACTTCTATGCACAAAAGGTTTGGAACTCTCTTCCACAAGTGGCAGTTGATGCTAGATGAGTTGTTAATTTTAAAACTGAGATTGATCATTTTTTGTTAAAGAAAAATGTTAAGGGCTATGGGCCCACAGTAAATATATGGAGTTAGGCCACAGATCAGCCAGCATCCCACTGAATGGCTTGTTGGGGGGCTGAATGGCCTACTCCTGTTCCTATGACAACTCTTTCACGGTACAGAACTGTTGGGGGAAGACAAACTATGGCATCCCTCCCTCTTCACACCTGTCCACTGCTCCATTCTAACACTGACAGCACTGTCAATTAGTAAGTACACAAGGTATTAGGGTGCTGGGAGGGGAAGGTGACAGATGGACACAGGGTTAGTATATCAAGTCAGTAGGGTTGGAGCTAGGGAGGGAGTAGGGTGCAAGGTTAAGATGCCAGGTGAGTATGGGGTAGGATGCTGGGTTAGTAATGATGCAGGGTGGGTAGGATGCTAGATGGGAAGGGCTGGGTTCCAGGTAAAGTTAGGTGCCAGCTGGGAGAGGGTGTCCATCAGAGATTATGCACCAGGTATGTAGGGATCAAGTTGAATGGTGTGGGGTTCCAGATGGGCAGGATGCCAAGTCAGAAGTGATTAGGGTGCCAGGGTACCAGGTATGGGATGTACTGTTTAGGGTAGGTCATTGGGGTGGAAGAAATTGGGTCTGGTGGAGTAGGCTGGGGAGTACAGCAGCAGGGGATTCCAATCAGGTCCCAGGAGGCTGATTGGTCAAGCTCTGTAATGTAGGGATTCTGAGGAAGGTGTAGCTGGGGGACAAGAGACTGAAGTATATACAGGGTCAGTTTAACAGCTATTGAGGAGTTACAACTTGGATTTAACGGTCTAATGTTTCCTGAGCATGTATTTTACTTAACCTCACTGGAACCCTACAAAGTCTCTGCTGAAATGGAATCTTCAGGGATCCAGATGTAACACAATTGCTCAGCGGATGATTCAATTTCCCAATCAATTCCTTTGGACTGTGCTAGGATGAGGATTCCGCAGGGTCTCCATGACCAACTCCCATCAGGGTACCCATGACCAACTCCCATCTATGTCTGGCCATTGGAAAAATCCAGGCAAATGTTACAATTTACACCATATTTTGCATTTGTTTACATATTTAACGTAAACTCTATTTATTCTCCTCCAATAACTGCTGACTCAAGTTGCTCTTCCTGGAGCAGTTTTACAGTACTGCCGCCAGGTGTCCATTTTACATCAGTGCTGACAGGTTTTTGCTCCAAATTATGCCTACATTTGACAAAACCCTCTAGCTCACTGCCCATTGACAGGAACTCATGCTGTTTCACTATCCATCTGAAGGGCTGTGAAGCTTCTTTACCCAATCTGAAGGGACAACTGACACAACCTCACTGCTCGTCTGGCTGAGGTCTCAGAGAATACAAGATGACAAATTTCTCTGGTTCAGCATCTCATCACCCCCTGGATTAACCCACTAAGGCCACCAGTGGAGTCTTCTCACTATTGTTCAGCATAACTACGTAAACCATGGCCTTCCTTACCAATTAAAAAGCATGCATTTCATGGAGATAACACTAGTGGAATCTATGACACCACAAGAATTAAAAGACAACATTTACAGAGAAAGTAAAGCATAACATGATTTTGTGTTGCAAGAATGGAAATAGCACCAAAGGATCAAGTAATTATATTAGCAGAGGACATTTGAACCAGACCTCTTTGACCATAGCTACCTGCTTTAATCTCATTTCCCGCCTTTTGTGACCTATCCGGCGATGTCCTTCCTTTGCAAACATGTAACTGATTCTTTTTAAAGTACTCCTCTGTGGAATGACTTCCTCCAGCTTCCCCTCCATCCTAGTGACATGAGCATACAGGTGTTCCCCAGGTCTCAGGAGAGACCAGACAGAATGTTAGCTCTTGTACTCAGTACGTTTCCTGCCCTTGCTGGCCCTTACTGGCCCTGTCAGTATCTGAGCATAGAGCAGGTCACCAACAGGGAGATAACACTGCCTGTCTTTTAGTTGATATTCTGGCAGTTCACACAATCTACTACAATAAATAGCACTTACATCTTTATTAATGAAGGATGTTGAGGTACTAAGGTGGTGAATAGATATTATAAAAACATGTAGCTGTGAAATTTACCTATATTACAATACTTTGATTTTCTTCTCAATTTAAAGTGGAGCCTAAGAATAGATCACAGTAATAAATCTATCTGCGATCGCACCATCCCTTTGGCACAATGGCCCATATCTCAATGATCACATCTTTTTCACAGCATACCAGGCTTGTCAAATGTACAAAACAAGTTCCCTCTTCCCATGACGACATTCTCTTCTCCTGAACAGGATTAAAGGGTTGCATTCAAACTTGCATCTCACCTCACCTGCCAACATACCCTCGGGAGGTGTAACATACAGTACATTAACTGTGTTTGGGCCTCCACAGATATTGCCTGATCAGCGAAGTACTTTCAGCATCCTCTGCTTTCATTCTACATTTATGGACCAAAGTGCTTCCAGACTTTCAGGTTTTTGTTTTGCTGCAGTAACTGTATGCGCTAGCAGGTTTCCCGTTATGTGGCACGGTGCCAAGGCTTTCCCCTCAGACAAGCACTGAATCTGTCTGGGCCCAGGAAGCTCATCCACAGAGTCAGTATCCTATGTCGACTTTGCCTGACTGGAGGTAGCATCCTGATTAAGCTGAATTCTGCCCCCACACTATGGGGCTTCCAGGTGAAATCTCTGGATATCTGAGCAGTCCCTAATTTGACCTTCACTAACCTGAAATTGGTGACACCAATCGCAGTAATCTTAATCCCTCACCAGGTGAGATCAGCTCACTGTGATGCTGCAACTGGGGCCTGAGCAGTGGTGCTCAGTTCCTGATGAGTTAAAGATTCTGAGGCATCGTGGAGCCTGAAGTAACACCTCGAACTAACACTGCCCTTGCCAACTTCTGCTTCAGAATACGGTGCCAAATCTAAATAGCTAAAACACAAACATGAACCTTGTTTTGTTCAGAAGCTAGGAAGTACAGGTCGTGGGTTGGGCAGTGCTGGGTCTGCACTCTGTGTCATTGGTAAGCTCTTGTTTTGATGTATCATGTGCTCCAAGGTTGGAGCTGAGCCCTGGAAAGGTCCCAGCAGGCGAAGGGAAGGAAATCCTTGGGATCTGAAGGAGAAAGGGTGGAGGGCTCTCGAAACTTTCAGGATAAGAAAGTGGTGGCGGAAGGCTGACATTCCTGCTGCTTAGGAATTTAAAAGAAAAACAGCAGCTCCCAAAGCCAAATGCAGTTAGTTACCTTTAAGCACTAGTTTCCAACATCCCCTGCACCCCGAACCCCATCTTCTCACGGTCTGAACCAACCTTAGATAATTGGTAACAAGCAAAACAAAAACCGATCGACTTAAGTTCCTGGTGAAGAGATTTCGACCTCAGTTACTGTTTTGTTTTCCCCCCCAATCGTGAGAATTTCTGATTTTTCTCCAAAGCTCGCTGCTGCCGCCTGTCTTTCGAGAGGGATTGCTCAGAAAGCAAGTTTCTGCGTTTGAAAATTAATAAGGGAGAACGGGGGTGTGGGGGAGGATGGAAAAGTACTCGCCATGCATTTCTGTTTTTTTGGGGGGGGGGGGGGTGGGGGTAAGAAAACCTCTGAGCAGAGATTTGTTCCTACTTTTTAGAAAATACAAAATCCTGCTGCCTGAAGAAATTAAATGCCCGGGTCAAAGTGAAATCGAGTTTAGACAAAGCAAAATATATTTTAAGCAAGTAAATCGGATGACGTTTATGCTTTTTTCATTCTCTCGCCAGTTTGATTCTGTGAAGTTTCCTCAGAAGAGAGAGAAAAAAATAAAGAGGCCGCATTTCAAGTCACCCCGATCCCATTTGGAAAGCCAGACTCTTATACAAATCGTGACAGCAGAATTTCCAGTGTCCCGGAGAGCCCGCTGCACTCAGTTAGAAAAGGGTGTTTTCTTTTAAATTCCTTACTCACCGTCTTCAGCTTGTATTTATTAAACTAATGAAAAAGCCACAAGTGGCCGGCGTGTGGTTCCCACCTGTAACCACACAATCCCCCACCCCCAACACCACACAGATACACAAATACACACTTTACAAATGACAGCACCGACCGACACTGATGTAAATTGCTGAAAGTTAGACTGTAAAGTTGGTGGTGTGCGCTTTGTCGTGTGCTGTCGGTTCTCAACACACACTGTAAGAAGGGCTCTCACGGCTCTCATCGATAGGGCTCTCACGGCGTGCTGCCCTGAGGCGTAACAGTGTGGCTTCCAAACCTTAGGGGCCGGTCCGCAATCAGACATAGCAAACATTCCTGTCAAAAAAAAACCCTCAACAGCCCACAGTCAAAGCCTGAGCCCGCAGCACCGAATCCAAAAACAGCAAGGAATCTATTAGCAGCAACAAAAAAAGATCCCCTTTACACTCTACCAGATCACAGCCTCAACTCAGCTACGGATGTGCAATTGTAAAGATTATAAAAAGCTATTATATGTTGTGTAGATACTACATATATATTTAAAAGGACATGAATAAATCCAATTGTGTGCAGGTCATCACACCCAATGCAAAAAAACCCGAACTATGCAATTTTGCAGATTCCAGCCCTGCTCAAACCCGCAGAAAGGTGCATTGCAATTTTAAATATATTTATATGCTAAAAATACAAAGCGGGTTCAAAATTTTGCTTCCACTGGCTACGTTGTGCAAAAGTATACACTGCAATTTTTTTTAAAAATGACTTAGCTGCCCCCCGCCCCCCCCGCCCCCAGCCCCCAGCCCGTCAGTGAAATGTGAAAATAGCAACTAGAGTGAACTTCACTCGGTTCCAAGTTACAGCATGCCACCCCGCCATGTTAAAAGAGAGAGAGGAAAAAGGTCCGCGCTGATTTCCGAGCTACCTTCGCAGAGGCCGACTTGGTAGCCGGTGATGGAATCGCCATTGAACGGGGGTCGGATCACACACCGGAGGCCGCGGTCGCAAGTCCCGTATAGACCGTACACGCCGCCGCAGCTCTCGTTCTTCTGCCGGGCGCAGGCGGAGCAGCAGCCGCAGAAGTCCATCACGATACTCCCGGGGCAGTTCCTGGGCTCCTCGCATTTAGATTCCTCGCACGGTAAGCACACCAGAGCCCGGCCGCTCTGAGCGAACAACTGCAGAAGGTGCACGGCTGCTAGCAACTTGGCAGCCAGGTATATCCCAGACGGAACCATTTTTGTTTCGCACCGCTTTTCTTTCTTGCAAAACAGCACAACAACAACAAAAAAAAACTTTTATGTACTCAAAACACACACGCACACACACAAAAAAAAAGCCCACAAAAATCACAGCGAAAGTTTCAGGGAAGAACTCTTCTCGCACACACGAATACTTCACCGATGCCACAAGGCAAGCGGGTAGCGTGCAGGGCGAATTTAACAATTAGAGGAAAAAAAGAAACAAGCTTTTTCGCTGCACCCTCTTCTTCTCCCTTCAAAAATCCAGGCTGAAAGTTGCTTTCGGCTGAAAGGCTGCAGAGAAAGTTGTGCCCGGTTTCTTATTTTCTTTCTTCAGCAGCAACTCCCCTCCTCCTCCTCTTCAAATCAGGATCGGAATAGGTCCGCTTCAACACTGAGAGTTCTTCCACATTTTTTGTTTTCCCCTCTCAAGGAATTAACAAAAAAGAGAGAGAAAATAAAACACACACGGTTCTTTTTCTCCTCAGAAGCGATGAGTGGTGGGAGAGAAAGAGAGAAATTCCTCGAATCTGGAGCAGAGAGGCAGACGGGCGGTCTCAGCGAACGCCTTGTCGGACTGTCAGAGAGGAGCGTCTTTTTTTATATATACGGTGGGGGTTTTAATGGCACAGCACAGATTGGAGTAGAGTATGTGTGTGAGCCACTGAGCAGCGCAGCGCTCTGGGTCCGCACTCAGGCGCACACATTCGTATATATACACACATTGATACACACTGCTTGCTGTTCGCACACATTAATACACATATTGACATACACATACAGACGCTCATTGATATATACATATATTGATAAACACACTGCTATTCACACATTAGTACACATATTGACATGCACACACTGACATTCAAATTCATGTACACATATATTGATAAACACACCGCTATTCACACACATTAATACATGCATTGACACACGCAGATACACACATTAAAGTATACATTGACGCACACATACATATACACCCATTAAAATATACACTGATACACTGTTACACCCATTAAAATATACATTGACACTGTTATACTCATGGACACACTGTTACACATTAAAATACAGATACACACATAATACACAGATATACACACATTCAGGTACATATATTCAGATATACACATTAATACATACAGATGCACACATTAATACATGCATACAGATACATATGAATGTGCTTACACTTGTATGTACAGTGCATACTAATACACATATACACAGTAATACACACAGATGCACACATACAGATACACACAAGTTGATGCACATATAGACACATACAAATACAGACATTAATACACACATATAGATACATACATTGATATACACATACACACATATACACGCATTAATAGATACAGATACACACATTAATAGACACACAGATATACACATACAGATACACAATAATACACACACTGATACACACAGGCACACAGATACACACATTGATACACCAAGCAGCCAACCAGCTGCGTCCCCTGCCTCCCCCCTCCCCCAACCAAACTGCACACGTCAATCAAACACCACCGTTATTGTGACGTACACGCCCCACTCCATTCCCCGCCTACTCATTGGATAACCCCGGCAGAATATTCAAATAAGACCACGCCTCGCCCATCTGCAACTGGGAGCGCATGCGCGCATTCCACACATTGCTGCAAGCGACAGTAAAGCAACATGAAAATCCACTGCAATTCATCTCACTCGTACCCTCCACCAACACCCTCCTTTTATTGTTTCAGTGATGAGTGTCCCCCAACCTGACGGATGTGTAAATGTTTAACATATACAGTATATCGTACATGTATAAAGAAATGGTATGCTGAATAATATATGAAAGGTCGGTGGTAGTCATTGCCTTATTAAAAGCGTTTCACAGATAACCAACAAAGGTTACAAAACGAAGGAACATCAATTCTACAGACCTTTAAAGTCACGAATTAACACGTGAGCACAAAAAATTCAATCGAATTTCCTCCTCCCCCATCTCTGTCAATGAAACACCTCATATTCTAGAATTACGTATTTATATTTTAGTTGATCCTTCCACTTTTAAAACATTTTAAGCATACCGCTTTTACACCCTGCCAGAGCCGGCTCCTATTTGACATTTACGTAAAAATCAGAGTTTGAGATGACTGCAAGATTCAGTCACATTGTTTGCACTGTATTTCTTTGGAAGAGGGGTCGACTCCCGGACCAGAGCTAAACTGAAATTACAGAAGTAAGCGCGCTGTGTGAAACATCCCACAATGATATGTCCTTTATGTATAAAACAAAACTCCACCAAAGTTTTAAGTATTTGAAAATCCGGTAAACGATCCCCCCCCCCTCCCCCCCCAACTCCTTCCTCCCGTTCCAAATAAACACACCCCACAAATAGCCGCAGTGATGCTGTGAGTAAATGAGGAATTTTCTGACAACATTCCAGCAGTATTACTCAAATAGTTTTCCCACGTGGGGTTTCAGTTAATCAGTTCATGCAGGACGGGAACAGAGAGAGAGACAGAGAAAAAAAAGATAACCAACCACCTTCCCCTGCGTTGAGAAGCGAGCAGTCGGTTAAATGATGGAGATAAAGGGCAGCCCATTTGACAGCGTTTTGTTTGGAAACATGCAGGAAAATGAGGCCGGCAACTGTGCAGAGAGTTTGTTGTTCAGTTGTCAGTGCAGAGTGAACGAATCTGCCAGTGTGATGCCAATTTGTGCTTGTCCCAATTAAATGCCCTGGCACTGCCGGTCTCCAGGGATAATGAAAAGGGTTCCAATCTCTACCAGATTATTTTAACTGAAACTGAATAAAGCCATAGTTAAACTGAATTGGGCCGAATAGAGAACCAGATGAAAAGTCAACTTCAGTAAATATTAGATTCTGCCCATGGCCCTTACTTGACCCATATGCAGACCTGGCAAGTTGCATACAACAGAGATGATATTCATTCATTTCATTCATTTGAACTAAAATGTAAATTAATGTGATATATGCTATTCTTTAAAATAAACACAGTTCCATATGTGTAAACTGATTTGCCATCTGGCTCACTCTCTGTGATTATAAATCTCATTCCTTCAGGGTTCACATCTCAGTGCTGCAAACCACACTTAAGAGCAGCAGCAAGCCAATCTGGTGACCCAAAGGTGACCTAAGCTTGAACATTTTGGGACAGAAGGCACAGGAATCTTATCAGGAAGACAAATAAAAGAAAATGAACCCTGCATTTATATAGCACTTTTCAGGATCAATTGATTTTCAAAGTGCTTTACAGACAATTAATTACTTTTGAAGTGTATTTAATTTTATTTATTAATGTCACGTGTACCTAGGTACATTGAAAAGTTTTGTGTGCAATACAGGCAGATTATACCACACGAAGTGCATATATTCATTGATGTAGTGTGAGAAATAAGAGATTCCAATGCTGCATGTAGGAGACTAGGTCTGTCTTTGAATGTTGCCAAAACAAGCCACATACCAACCCAGATTCAGTGAACCAAATATTTCGCCTCCCATATACATTAAATAAGAGACTCTGAATATGTTGAGCACATCCTACACATTGGCAACCTCCTGTCTCAAAATGCTACCATTGATGATGGCAACAACACCCAACCAACTGTGTGAGCTCAGTCTTCTATAAACTAAAACAGTGTTTGACAAAGCATTGGCAGTAATTACAGCAGTAATACAGAGCAGTTGTTGTTGCCACACTCCTGTATTACAGTGACTGTGTATCAATGACACATAAAAGAGGGCTAGGGAAACTTTACCAACAATGCCTCCACCATATCCTCTGCTGCCATTAAATAAACAGAATTAATGTCTTTCCACTTCTACAAATATTCAGGCAAAATCCCTGCAGAAGCAACTTTGATGGACAGGCACCGTGTCTGGATTTTGAATATTGTCTCCATCCCAGGTCAGGTTTTCCCAACTCACAAATGATCAAAGTTCCAGGAGTGGACAAATTACAGCAAGATTGATCTCAAAGATTGCTACCAGTATTTCAAAATGGTGTCAAAGTGTCTCCCAAGCTGCATCAAGCAACACGTTCCAAAAGCATAATGTTGAGGCACAGTGCCAGCAGAGCAGGGGAAAAAAATGAGTAAAGCTGCAGAAAGTTGCAACACAAAGGGACTTGGGACTATTTGTGCAAGAAACACAGGAATCGAGCACACAGGCACAGCAGGTAATCTGAAAGGTTAAGAGTATGTTGGTCTTTATTTCAAGGGGTAAGAGTGTGGTGCTGGAAAAGCACAGCAGGTTAGGCAGTATCCGAGAAGCAGGAGAATCAATGTTTCGGGCTAAAAACCCTTCATCAGGAACCAGGCTGATGCCCAAAACGTTGATTCTCCTGCTCCTCGAATGCTGCCTGACCTGCTGTGCTTTTCCAGCACCACACTCTCAACTCTGGTCTCCAGCACCTGCAGTCGTCACTTTCTCCTTATTTCAAGGGGTTTGGAGTATAAGAGTAGGGAAGTCTTACTGCAACAGTACAGGTACTGGTGAGTCCACCTCTGGACTACTGTGAGCAGTTTAGTCCCCTTTCTTTAAAGAAATATATTATTTCATTGGAAGCTGTTCAGTGAAGCTTCAATAGGATGATCCCTGGTATGGAGGGATTGACTGGTTAGAAAAGACTAAACAGGTTGGGACTCTACACACTGGAGTTTAGAAGGATGCAAGTTGATCACATTGAAACATATAGGATTCCTAAGGGGCTTGACAGGGTAAGTACTGAGGGAATGTTTCCTCTCCTGGGAGAGGCTAGGACCAGGGAACATAGTCACAAAGATGTACCAATTTAAGACTGAAATAAGGAAGAATTTCTTCTCTCACAGAGCTAAATTAGAACTCCATGTCAAAAATTAAGCCTGAGATGGACAGATTCTTGAATAGTAGAGGAATCAAGAATTTTGGGGAAGGGCAGGAAAGTGGACTTAAGGAATGTCGGATCAGTCATGATCGCATTCAATGGTGATGCAGGCTCATGGGGCTGAATGGCTTTCTCCTGTTCCCATTTCTTATGGACTTCTTATGGTCTAAAAGGAAGCAAATCCTGGTCTGCTGACCCCACTATCATATGGGTCATCCTGCTGCATATGAAAGAACTGCAGGCCAATATTTGGCCTGTTCAGTGTCATGAAGACTCACAGCAGACCTTGAGACCCTGAATAGATGTCATCCTCAATTCAAAGGTCAGCTCATTGATACCTACCCATGTAGGAAATCAAGGGTTCCAACTCTGTGAAGCAATTAGAGAAGGCTGGGAACAGGGAAGGTCGAGCGGACCTAATGCAAGTATTGAATAGGAGGCTTCAATGAAGTAAGTTGAAAGTACTTCTTCTTGTGAGTTGGTAGCCAGAAATTGCATATTTAAAATAATTGGAAAAAAACTTGAAAGGGAAAATGAAGAGATTTTGTTACAGATCTAGAATATACTATTGAAATGGGTGATAGAATCAGATTCCATATACACCTTCAACAGACACTGGTCAAGAGAACTATTTTTCAGGGTTTTGAGGAAGAAGCTTGGATGTGGGATTAATTTCAAGAACTCTTTCAAAGAGCCATCATGGGTGCGATGGCCTGAATGGCTCACTTCTATGTTGTAGGATACCATAGGTGGAATTATCATTTTGCAGTAGAGAAGTAGGATCAGGTATGGCATGAGAAATCAAAAGATAAAGTCCTGGTGCTTATATGAATTTTTGTTGGAGCAGCGCAAGGGCCGAGGACAGAGAGGTCAGTGTGAAAGATAGATGGAGAATTAAAATTACACCCGCCTGGAAATTCAAGGTCATAGTTTGGCCTGAAGCTTGGTGTTCTGCAAAGTGGTTGCTGAATCCGTGTTTGGTCTCCACAAGATTAAGTACATTGTGAGCAGTGCTGACTAAATGACGTAGGAGTGGCTGGGCCACTCATTATTGCCATCCAACAGTGCCGTTGGAAAACTGAACTGCGACGATGTGTTTGATGGTGTTTTTGGCAGAATGGCAGTGGAGGCTGGTGGGGTGGGAGAGGAGGACAAGAGAAACCCCACAGATTTAGGGAGGGAGGAATTGGACCACATATTTCAAAATGACACTTTGCAACCTTCTGGACTCAACACTGAATCCACCAGTTTTGTGTCCCACCATCTCCCTTTATCTTGTTTATATTACTTTGCAAGTTATTGCTTTACTCGTGTTTTTCATTTTTGTTTTTGGGCTACAGCTATTCATTTTCTGCCATTTGCCTCTCTCCTTGACACACTTTCTCCATTGGTACCATTCCTTTGAGCTTGAACCATCGGGTTTTCTGCCATTTAGTCTTTCCTGCCAGTCTATCCCATAACAGACTTTTCTTTTTGTCATTTTCCCATCCCTTTCCCTTTTACTTGCTTAAAATATATTGCATTACTAATTTATATCAGCTTGAATGAAAGGTAATTGGCCTGAAAAGATGGCCAGGATTTTATGCCAGACCAAGATCCCAAACCTCCACACTATAGATGTCAAGAGAGAGCCCATAAAGGTGTTATCCAGCCCATTATCCACTATCAGCCCAAACAGTGAAAGGTCCTAGGTCTCACATGTGGGGCCAGCCTTTGTCTATCATGGGTCACATCCCAATGGACAGTTAACACCAATAACTGACCAACAAATAGATGGATCTCCCCATGCCTTCTTGGCTGGGCATGAAATTATGACAGGGTAGAAGCATGCAAGTAGATACTGGGAATGGCGCCAATGGCATTGTGTTCAAATTCATACCCCACCTCACCTGACAATATGCCCTCAGGAGGTGTAGACGACAATGCATCAACTTGTACCTGCCCCCATGGATGCTACCTAACCAATGAAATACCTGCAAGATTTTCTATTTTCTGTCTAAACATTTGGACCATTGTGTTTCAAGATCTTGAGGCTTTTGTTGCAGTAACGGGATGCACTAACAGGTTTCGTGCTATTTAGCTCAGTGCCAGGTTGGCTGCGACAACTTAGAACATAGAACATAGAACAATACAGCACAGAACAGGCCCTTCGGCCCACGATGTTGTGCCGAACTTCTAACCTAGATTAAGTACCCATCCATGTACCTATCCAAATGCCGCTTAAAGGTCGCCAATGATTCCGACTCTACCACTCCCACGGGCAGCGCATTCCATGCCCCCACCACTCTCTGGGTAAAGAACCCACCCCTGACATCTCCCCTATACCTTCCACCCTTCACCTTAAATTTATGTCCCCTTGTAACACTCTGTTGTACCCGGGGAAAAAGTTTCTGACTGTCTACTCTATCTATTCCTCTGATCATCTTATAAACCTCTATCAAGTCACCCCTCATCCTTCGCCGTTCCAACGAGAAAAGGCCGAGAACTCTCAACCTATCCTCGTACGACTTCCTCTCCATTCCAGGCAACATCCTGGTAAATCTTCTCTGCACCCTCTCCAAAGCTTCCACATCTTTCCTAAAGTGAGGCGACCAGAACTGCACACAGTACTCCAACTGTGGCCTAACCAAAGTCCTGTACAGCTGCAACATCACTTCACGACTCTTGAATTCAATCCCTCTGCTAATGAACGATAATACTCCATAGGCCTTCTTACAAACTCTATCCACCTGAGTGGCAACCTTCAAAGATCTATGTACATAGACCCCAAGATCCCTCTGTTCCTCCACCTGACTAAGAACCCTACCATTAACCCTGTATTCCGCATTCTTATTTGTTCTTCCAAAATGGACAACCTCACACTTGGCAGGGTTGAGCTCCATCTGCCACTCCTCAGCCCAGCTCTGCATCATATCTAAGTCCCTCTGCAGCCGACAACAGCCCTCCTCACTGTCCACAACTCCACCTATCTTCGTATCATTAACTTAGTTCCATGTATCTGAAAGAATGGTCTTTTTCAAAGACTTAGTTACTGGGAGCTTTTGCCACTTTTGTTAGACAACTCATGTTGGCATTGGTGGATATACATTATCAGTGCTGCTGGACTTTGAGGAGCACTAAATGATGCAGGCAGATGGTTGATAGCAATCTGAGTCCCTAGATTCCTTGTGCAGTTTCAATGGGACAGTACACACTTTGTCCAAGCATGGCATACGTGCTAGGCAAAAACCACAAGGCAACACAGGTTTGTAACCTCATAGAGATTGTGCTTGTAAGCTTCCATGATTGTGTTACAGGGTTAACAATGATTTGTTCAACAGTCATTATAAGCAAGTGCCTTTCTGAGGCCCATTAAGGTTTCCTCACAGTTTTGGTGAGTAGTAGTCAGGATTGAAGTGAATATAAGAAGACTAGTGTAAACTGTGTGAAAGTTGAATGCATGATTCTGCTTGTCACCAATTGTCAGAGGAATGGTCTTTGACCACATCCCACTGAATCTAAATGCCATGCTGTTTAGGTTCAGGGAAATATCATTACTTAATGACTAACTTTGATGAGATGGAACGTTGATTCTCCTGCTCATCGGATGCTGTCTGACCTGCTGTGCTTTTTCAGCACCACACTCGACTCTGATCGCCAGCATCTGCAGTCCTCACTCTCTACTAACTTTGATGAGAGGCATAAATAAATCTAGTTTACACAGTGGCTATGAAGACATCAAAGTAGATCATTACTGGGGCGGCATGGTGGCTCAGTGGTTAGCACAGCTGCCTCTCAGTGCTGGAGAGCTGGGTTTGATTTGTACATTCTCCCTGCATTGTGTGGGTTTCTTCTAGGTGCTCCAGTTTCCTCCCACAGTCCAAAGACATGTAGGTTAAGTAGACTGGTCATGCCAATAGCGTCCAGGAATGCGTAGGCAAGGTGGGTTAGCATGGGGGTTACAGAGCGATGATAGGTGAGTCAGGGTGGAATGCTGTTTGGAGGTGTGGCGTAGGCTTGATGGGCCAAATGGCCTACTTCCACACTGTAGGGTATCTATGATCTCTGAGTGAGAGGGGAGGAGGTTGTTTCTTCAGGTTTCACTTGGTGACACACAAACATGTGGCATTTTGAAAAGAATCATTGTGTATAACATTTCACTGGTCACTTGATAAGGTGCGAGCTGTGTCTATTACAGCTCATTCATGCTCTGCATTTTACTCCCTTAGCCGTGAAGCACTCCCAAACATCTTGGGGTTGTGAGTAGTGCTATACAAATGCAAGTTCTTTCTATTTTGTTTGGGATTTTTAAATCATGAAGGGAGTAAACTGCAGTCAATTTACTACAGATTACAAAATTAATATAAAATTTGGAGGTAAAATATTCGATTAGATGTTTGGAAATATGTGTTTTCGTAAACAGTCAACATCCTCTGGAACTGATTGCTGTAGCATGTGTATAATGACTATGGATTTGATGCAGTCTTCCAAACAGGAGCTGGTTAGCTCTTCACAGAATGAGCTTTCAAGATATAGGTGATAAATTATGCAATAGCTGAGATGACTAAGATTCATGACTTACTGTAGTCTAGTCGAGCTTACCGGTTTGCCATGGGGCACTGGAAGAAAAAGTCCTTCAGTTTTTCCCAATTACCTTCAGTCATTTCTCTACCTCTCACACAAAATTTTGAGACAAAGGAGGAATAACAATGGTCTGTGTCATTTCACCCTGAGTGACTGAGCCATAGTTTGTTTATACATCTGTTTATTTTATCCATTGAGACACAAGGTCAGAAAGCAAGCTTTGGAAATGGGCGTAACTGGTGGGTCACTCACTAGCCAGCTATTTTGGGGATTTTCAGCAAAAATGGTCCTTAATTTCCATTAAAGCTGATTAAAAACAGAAGTGGAAGTCCAATGGTATTAACTTTGGCTTATTAAACCAGAGCCCTAGATGTTCTGGGGACCCAGGCTTGAATCGCTTTGACAGATAGTGGAATTCAAATTCAGTTAAAATCTAGAATTAAGAGTCTAATGATGACCATGAGACAACTACCGATTGTCAGGGGAAAAGCCCATCTGTTTCACTAATGTCCTTGAGGCAAGGAAGCTGCCATGCTTATTTGGTCCAGTCTATATATGACTGCAGGCCCATAGCAATGTGGTTGACTCTTAACTGCTCTGCAGGCAATTAGGGATGTGCTGGCCTAGCCAATGTGCTGGCCTGTACCTTGAATCATTAAAAAAAAGTGTTTTGGATAATGTTTATCAGCACCAAGTACTCCTTGGTCAAGAGGTTTAATCAGATACAACATGCCCTTTGTCTGTACCCTCACTCCAGGACAGCATTCTGCACCAAATCAATGCAATCTTTCTCCCTCAATTCTTCAGGCAGCAGGAGGCTTTGTGCACATTCCATGCGGCACGAGCAAGTTAATATTTTTCTCTCCTGATGCAGGTCTGCGCCTGCTTAGAATTGGTTGAAACTGTCAAAAGTCGCCTTGATTAGAATCTTTGAGACCCAACAAAGCGAGAGGGAGAGAGAGAAAGGGGAAGGAAATGCAGCCCATGCTGGATTCAGATCTGCATCACAGAGATGAAAAAGGCAGTGTGCCAATCCACTGCACTAACTCACTGCGTAACACAGGCCCCTAAGGAGCTACCATTTCTATTGTTTAAGAATGCATTAAGAGGCTAGCCCTTAACAATTGTGGGCACCATTAAATTCTTTGTGAAACAGTGGTTGAAAATATAATGTGTATATCTTGTCTCATCATTTAAAGTAGCATTATTTGGACCCCGGACAGTTTGTTAGGGAGATGTTTTAGTGGTCTAGTGACAGTTTAACCTGGTTTTGCAAAGGCCTCAAATTTGGAGTATTCTGGACTCAGGAGTGGGTATTGCATTCTTGAAGGTTTTTAAAATATAAATATAACTGTGTTTCGACCTTAATGTGATGTACATTTTACAGCGCTGATTGCAAGTAGCATCTACATGAAAAATATCACTTTAAATTAAAATTTTCACTTTTAATACATAAAAATTAAATGGAAATTTTCTGTATTTATTTAGTATTTATTAATGCATTACAACTTAATGTATTACTGTTAGAATTTATTACAGTATTTATTTAGAATTAAAGTCACGGTCTAGAACTAGGAGCCAACTGCTTCAAAATAAGAAGTCATCCATGTAAGACAGAATGGCAGACAGAATTGATGGGCTGAATGGCCTTCATCTGTTCTTGTGCTTTTTTTTCTCACGGAGGGTCATGAGTCTTTGGAACTCCCTTCCTCAAAAGGTGGCAGAAGCAGAGTCTGGAAATATTTCTAAGGCAGAGGTAGATAGATTCATGACAAGCATGAGGGTGAATGGTTATCGGGAGTAAGTGTGAATATAGAGTGATTAGATCAGTCATTTTGTTATTGAATGACAGAGCAGGCTCAAAGCACTGAGTGGACTGTGCCTGCTCCTGATTTGAATGTTTGTAATTATTACCAATGATCTGAATGGTACCATTATGATGCAGACTGCACCAATGTGTACTCAGCAGCTACCTATGGACAGTGGCAGTCACCTGTTAAGCAAACTGACAGTAAATTGCAACAATGGTAAACCGTACAGCTTCGAAACTGGAGAACCTTTGATCAAAACAGCACACCAATGCTTATATCTCGCATTTTTCCCTCCTGTATGACAAAGAATGGCTAGGTTTCCATGCAGTCTTGAATTTGGCATGACAATTAATTATCTTAACAAGCGTTCAGAAACAAATGAGGGAAGCTCTACATTAATTTGTCATTGCACTGTCATTAGAGCAACAGATTAGGTCTATCCTGGAACTGGAATTTACAACAATTGCCTTGAGAAATGTTCTTTTTTTGTCCAAATTTTATTTTTTTATTGACAGCAAGCTCACTGAAGCACCTTACTGCCTGCTGGGAGTAATTTCTGTTTTTTTAATAATGTTGTGCTGAGTGACTCCTCCCAGCCAATTTTCTCCAGTAACAATGTGGGCATCAAATGTTACAAAAAAAAAGAATCCAAAGAACAGATAGAGCAAAATGTTGTGCAAGGTAACCATAATTCTACATCTCTTTTTGATATTTAAAGGGGTGACTGTCGGTGAGATTTCTTCTATAATAAAACCAGATCATATGAGAGAGCCCTAGAGAGAATGGAAAACTATATAATTAACAATGGGTAAAGGATTGATGCTGATACATAGGACAGCTGCAGGTATGGAAGGAATCAGAAAAGGAGGTCATAACTTTTAGTCTCTATCAAATATAGTAACATTTTCATGAAAGTTGAGTTGCAGGTCAATAGGATAGTGAAGAAGGCACTTGATATGCTTGCCTTTTTTGATCAGTACATTGGGTATAGGATTTGGGAGATCATGTTATAGAGTCATAGAGATGTACAGTATGGAAACAGACCCTTCAGTCCAACTCATCGATGCCAACCAGATATCCTAACCTAATCTAATCCGATTTGCCAGTACCTGGCCCATATCCCTCCAAACCCTTCCTATTCATATACCCATCCAGATGCCTTTTAAATGCTGCAATTGTACCAGCCTCCACCACTTCCTCTGGCAGCTCATTCCATATCCGTACCACCCTCTTAGTGAAAAAGTTGCCATTTAGGTCCCTTTTATATCTTTCCCCTCTCACCCTAAACCTATGCCCTCTAGTTCTGGGGACCCTCACACCAGGGAAAAGACCTTGTCTATTTACCCTCACGATTTTATAAACCTTGATAAGGTCACCCCTCAGCCTCTGATGCTCCAGGGAAAACAGCCCCAGCCTATTCAGCCTCTCCCTATAGCTCAAACCCAACAATCCTGGCAACATCCTTGTAAATCTTTTCTGAACCCGTTCAAGTTTCATAACATCCTTCCGATAGGAAGGAGACCAGAATTGCACGCAATATTCCAACAGTGGCCTAACCAATGTCCTGTACAGCCGCAACATGACTCCCAAGTCCTGTACTCAATGATCTGACCAATAAAGGAAAGCATACCAAAAGCCTTCTGCACTATCCTAACTAACTGTGATTCTATTTTCAAGGAGCTGTGAACCTGCACTCCAAGATCTCTTTGCTCAGCAACACTCCCCAGGACCTTACCATTAAGTGTATAAGTCCTGCTCTGATTTGCCTTTCCAAAATGCAGCACTTCACATTTATCTAAATTAAACTCCACCTGCCACTCCCCAGCCCATTGGCCCATCTGATCAACATCCCATTGTACTCTAAGGTAACCTTCTTCACTATCCACTACACCTCCAATTTTGGTGTCATCTGCAAACTTACTAGCTATACCTCCTATGTTCACATCCAAATCATTTATATAAATGACAAAATGTAGTGGACCCAGCACCAATCCTTGTGACACTCCACTGGTCACAGGCCTCCAGTCTGAAAAACAACCCTCCACCACTACCCTCTGTCTTCTAGCTTTGAGCCAGTTCTGTATCCCAATGGCTAGTTCTCGCTGTATTCCATGAGATCTAACCATGCTAAACAGTCTCCCATGGGGAACCTTGTCGAACGCCTTACTGAAGGCCATATAGATCACATCTACTGTTCTGCCCTCATCAATCTTCTTTGTTACTTCATCAAAAAACTCAATCAAGTTTGTGAGACATGATTTCCCACGCACAAAGCCATGTTGACTATCCCTAATCAGTCCTTGCCTTTCTAAATACATGTGCATCCTGTCCCTCAGGATTCCCTCCAACAAAGTGTCCACCACTGATGCCAGGCTCATCGGTCTGTAGTTCCCTGGCTTTTCTTTACCACCCTTCTTAAACAGTGGCACCACGTTAGCCAACCTCCAGTCTTCTGGCACCTCACCTGTGACCATCGATGATACAAATATCTCAGCAAGAGGCTCAGCAATCACTTCCCTGGCATCCCACAGAGTTCTCGGGTACATCTGATCAGGTCCTGGGATTTATCCACTTTTATGTGTTTCAAGACATCCAGCACTTTCTCCCCTGTAAAGTGGACATTTTTCATGATGTCACCATGTATTCCTCACATTCTATATCTTCCATGTCCTTTTTCAAAGTAAACATTGATGCAAAATACTCGTTTCGTATCACCCCTATCTCCAGCAGCTCTACACATAGGCTGTCTTGCTGATATTTGAGGGGCCCTTTCTCTCCCTAGTAACCCCTTTGTCCTTAATGTAGTTATAAAAATCCTTTGGATTACCCTTAACACTATTTGCCAAAGCTATCTCATGTCCCCTTTTTGCCCTCCTGATTTCCCTCTTAAGTATACTCCTTCTGCCTTTATACTCTTCTAAAGATTCTGTCAGTCTCTTCTGTCTGTACCTAACATATGCTTCCTTCTTTTTCTTGTCCAAAACCTCAATTTCTCTCGTCATCCTGCATTCCCTACACTTCCCAGCCTTTCCTTTCGGAGCTTAAAAATGTGTTGCTGGAAAAGCGCAACAGGTCAGGCAGCATCAAAGGAGAAGGAGAATCGACATTTCGGACATAAGCCCTTCTTCAGGAATGAGGAGGGTGTGCCAAGCAGGCTAAGATAAAAGGTAGGGACTTGGGGGAGCGGCGTTGGGAATGCGATAGGTGGAAGGAGGTTAAGGTGAGGATGATAGGCCGGAGAGGGGGTGGGGGCGGAGTGGTCGGGAAGAAGATTGCAGGTTAGGAAGGTGGTGCTGAGTTTGAGGGTTGGGACTGAGAAAAGATGGGGGGAGGGGAAATGAGGAAGCTGGAGAAATCCGCATTCATCCCCTATCCCTGGAGGGTTCCTAGGCGGAAGATGAGTCGCTCTTCCTCCAGACCATGGCAACACCACGCCTGGAGGAAGAGCGACTCATCTTCCGCCTAGGAACCCTCCAGCCACAGGGGATGAATGCGGATTTCTCCAGCTTCCTCATTTCCCCTCTCCTCACCTTTTCTCAGTCCCAGCCCTCAGATTCAGCACCGCCTTCTTGACCTGCAATCTTCTTCCCGACCTCTCCGCCCCCACCCCCTCTCAGGCCTATCACCCTCACGTTAACCTCCTTCCACCTATTGCATTTCCAACGCCCCTCCCCCAAGTCCCTCCTCCCTACCTTTTATCTTAGCCTGCTTGGCACACCCTCCTCATTCCTGAAGAAGGGCTTATGCCCGAAACGTCGATTCTCCTTCTCCTTGGATGCTGCCTGACCTTCTGCGCTTTTCCAGCAACACATTTATAAGCTCTGATCTCCAGCATCTGCAGTCCTCACTTTCTCCTAGCCTTTCCTTTTGCCCTAATAGGAACATTGCGGCTGTACAAAACATTGGTTAGGCCACTTTTGGAATATTGTGTACAATTCCATTCTCCCTCATGTCGGAAGGATGTTGTGAAATTTAAAAGAGTTCAGAAAAGATTTACAAGGATGTTGCCAGGGTTGGAGGGTTTGAGCTATCGGGAGATGCTGAATAGGCTGGAGCTGTTTTCCCTGGAGTGTTGGAAGCTAAGGGGAGACCTTATAGAGGTTTATAAAATCATGAGGATTATGGATAGGATAAATAGACAAAGTCTTTTCCCTGGGTTGAGGGAATCCAAAACTGGAGGGCATAGGTTTGAGGTGAGAGGGGAAAGATTTAAAAGGGACCTAAGGGGCAATGTTTCATTACAGATGGTTGTGTGTGTATGGAATGAGCTGCCAGAGGAAGTGGTGGAAGCTGGTACAATTACAATATTTAAAAGACATCTGGATGGGTATATAAATAGGAAGGATTTAGAGGGATATGGGCCAAGTGCTGGCAAATGGGACTAGATTAGGTTAGGATATCTGGTGAGCATGGACGAGTTGGACTGAAGGGTTTGTTTCCATGCTGTATGTCTCTATGACTCTATGGCACTAATTCCTGAATCTTGATAAAGAAAGCGTTGCATTTATATCCCTTCTTTCACAACCTCAGGATATTGCCAAACTGCTTGGTCGCCATCCAATGCTTCTGACATGAAGTCACTGCTGGACTGTACAAAACAGAAATGCAACTGTTGGTATAGCAAACTGTTCATGCAATGCCCAGATAATTTGTTTGGATGCTGTTGGTTGAGGAATAAGTATTGACCAGGTCACCACAGAAAACTCCCTTGCTTCGTGGGTGGCACAGTGGCACAGTGGTTAGCACTGCTGCCTCACAGCGCCAGAGACCCGGGTTCAATTCCCGCCTCAGGCGACTGACTGTGTGGAGTTTGCACATTCTCCCCGTGTTCTGCGTGGATTCCCTCCGGGTGCTCCGGTTTCCTCCCACAGTCCAAAGATGTGCAGGTCAGGTGAATTGGCCATGCTAAATTGCCCGTAGTGTTAGGTAAAGGGGTAACTGTAGGGGAATGGGTGGGTTGCGCTTCGGCGGGTCGGTGTGGACTTGTTGGGCTGAAGGGCCTGTTTCCACACTGTAAGTAATCTAATCTCGTCTTTGCAATAATGCCAGTGGATCTTTCTCTAAGAGCAAGGACAGGAACTCCAACAGTGTGTTTTTGCCCTTTGATGTGAAGGGCACTGCTTGTCACTGGCCACTCGGGTGTTTTCCTATCTTCCTGGTGGTAGAAATTGAATAAAGATTCGTGCACTTTGTGTCTCTCACTGTGTCTCACACCTGCACACACACACCATGGGTGCTGGGAAAAAATAAGCACTACCACAGTTAGGCAGTAGTGTGGGGGTTAAGCAAAAAAAAAGAAAAAAAAAGAAAAAAAAAGAAAAAAAAGAAAAAAAAGAAAAAAAAAGAAAAAAAAAGCACTGTATTGCGAAAAAAAACGAGATGCAGCCGGAAGGGGCAGGGAGGCAGGCTGTCTTAGAGTGGCTGGAAGGTGGGAGGGATGGGTGACATGCTGGGTTGCTGGGGGTCTGTATTTTATGCACTGTTTTTATGTAATTGGACTGTCTTATATGTGCTTGTCACTGTTACCGTTTTGTGATGTTTGAAACTGGGATTTGAGGTGTCCTCATTTCTCTGAAAACTGGTTTGGCCTGGCTTTGCTGCTCCTCTCCCTTGTAAATTGCTGTTTCTCTGTTTACAGCTGTTAATGGTAATTGTTTTGTGAACTGTATTGGTTAACAAAATAAAAGAAAAAGCAGAATGTCAGAGGTTCTGACACTCTGGGTGACGAGGCTGCGCCAGAGTCAAAGATGTTTGGCAACTTTTTCACACAGAGGGTGGTACGTGTATGGAATGAGTTGCCAGAGGAAGTGGTGGAGGCTGGTACAATTGCAACATTTAAGAGGCATTTGGATGGGTATATGAATAGGAAGGGTTAGGAGGGATATGGGCTAGGTGCTGGCAGGTGGGACTAGATTGCGTTGGGATATCTGGTTGGCATGGATGAGTTGGACCGAAGGATCTGTTCCATGCTGTACATCTCTATGACTCTATGTTCCATGTGTAAATAAAGGGTGACTTGGTGACAGCCTCTGTGGAGCTATTTCAAGAACCATAGCAGATTAGGAATCGGACTGATTGCCACAGAACATTTACATGGTCATTTTCACTGTCAATTCCCAAGCAACAAAAGATTTTCCACCAATGGAGCCAAAAAGCGCCATCTAGAATTAATTCTAATCTATCCTATTACAAAATAAACCTGTCAGATACTAAGGTGTCTGCATTTTGTGGCCACCAGCCACAGCACAGACAGACCTGTCCTAACCTCTGTAGAACCTATATCAGCCACTGGGGGAAATGATCAGTCCTCAAGGAAACAATTATCATCCAAGACTTTCTGAAGTTTTTAAAGTGGGATCAGCTGTAGTGGAACACTCCCCACAAAATAAAAAGGAATCTCAGGCAACACAATGGGAGCAGCAGAAAACGAAGTACCACATTGTCCAGGAAGCAACCCTACAACCTTAAGTTGTACTTATATAGTTCCTTTAATGTAATAAAGTCATCATATGAAACTTGATGCCGAGTCACAGAAAAATTTAAGAAAGATGACTAAAATATTGGTAGAGACATTTTGAGGAGCACCTTAAAGAAAAAGTGGGATGTAAAGAGGCAGAGGCATTTAGGGAGGGAATTCCAGAAGGCGTTGGCTGCTGAAGGCATGCCTGCCAATAATGGAACCATTAAAATTGAGGTCGGGTAAGAAACCAGAATTAGAGGTATTCAGATATCTCGGAGGTTTGTAGAAAGTAAAATGTAATGTGCAACATTTGCTCTTAATTACAAGACAATGAATTTTGCATATCCAACTGAAGCAGCTGTATAAAAGCAAATTACTGCGGATGCTGGAATCTGAAACCAAAAGAGAAAATGCTGAAAAATCTCAGCAGGTCTGGCAGCATCTGTAAGGAGAGAAAAGAGCTGACTTTTCGAGTCTAACTTACCCTTTGTCAAAGCTTTGACAAAGGTTCAGTTAGACTCGAAACGTCAGCTCTTTTCTCTCCTTACAGATGCTGCCAGACCTGCTGAGATTTTCCAGCATTTTCTCTTTTGAAGCAGCTGTATGCTTGGTTGCAGAGCTCTCACTGATCATCGCAGGCTAACACTGCTGCCTCACAGCACCGGGTTTGGTTCCAGTCTCAGGTAATTGTCTGTGTGGAAGTTTGCACATTCTCCCTGTGTCTACATGAGTTTCTTCCCACAATTCAAAAATATGCAGGTTAGGTAAATTGGTCATGCTAAATTGCCTGTAGGGTTAGATGCATTAGTCAGAGGTAAATATGAAGGATGGGTCTGGGTGGATTACTCTTCAGAGGGTCAGTGTGGACTTGTTGGGCCGAAGGGCCTGTTTCAATAATGTAGGGAATCTAACCATAATTTTATTGCAAGATTTCCTTTAATTGACACTCCCCAGTTGCTCTTCTTAATTCCATTTTTACCTGTGGTTTCCTTCTGACATTCCGTTGGATTTTGAGTGTGGAGAAGTCCCTACCACACACCGGAATGCATCCATTAGCCAGATGGCACCAGCCAAGAATTGCGTTCTTGCTTTCACTCCAGTTTGAGGTGTTTTGAGATGGCTCGACTACACAATCTGCTCTATGTAGGATAGGTGTTCCTTGGAGGGGTGGGTAGATGAGGTGTTGGGAAGTTTCTCTGAAGCCTTGAACTTCCCTTGGTGTGTTCCCAACCATGTGTTCTATATGCTCCTGAATAAACATTCTCCATTTTGGACAGACACAATCCAGAGATTCCAAGGAATTGTCAAGAATGGTGGATCACTTCAGGGGTGCTTTAAGTGCATCCCTGTTGCATCTTGTATTCCTATTGGGAGTTTCCTGTCATGAGCACATTCTGAAACGAGCTTTGGGAGGCTGGTGTCAGGCGTTGACAACAAGCCTTGCTGAGTGGAACTGATTTTCGGAGACTAGCTCCTCAATGATGGGTATGACAGCTAGGAAGAGGATGACTGATGTTGGTTCACCTTCCTTGTCACTGGAATTTGAGGATCTTACTGAAGCACCCAGTGGTGGTACATCTCGAGTGTTTTCAGGAACCTGAAGTAGATTTATGAGGCCTCCAGAGCCCTGTGGAAGTTTGGGATTTACTGCTGTCCAGTAAACCATGACCTTAGTATTGTATTTGAGCTCCTGGAAAGGTTGCACTGTGAGAGCTGGTTGATACAGAATTTGCTGGGTGTTTAGCATAAGGCTCATTTTCAGATTGGGTTTGGAGAGGGAGTCAATAATGACTCAGGTCTTAATTTCTGAATGATTTCATTAAAAAAAAAACATCATTTGCCGAATGGAGCTCAAGAGCTAGTGTTGGAATGGTCTTGTTTCTGGATTGAAGGTAGCATGGATTGGCTTTCTCACCTGTTCTGTAGATTATTTCAACTTGGCAGAAATGAGGCAGGGCAATGCAGCAAGAAAGATGAAGAGGATTGGTGCCATGACACAATATTGTTTGACTCTAGCATTCACCGATGTAGAGTCTGTGGGTATTTCATGGGTAAGGACCATGGCTAACATTTCATTGTGGAGTAGGCAGAAGATGGCAACACATTTCTGAGGATGGTCCAATTTGAAGGGGCTTCTTCATGAACCTTCAGGTTGACGGGGTCAAAGGATTTTTTTTGTAGTTGGAAAAGTACAGCCATTGGGGCTAAATAAATGTGATGGAAATTTGACAAATGGTACAAGGTTAATATAGGTTATGCAAAGCTTTCACCACCATAGACAACAACATGTAAGAGAATATTTTTCAGTTACTAGAAAGAAAGCAATTTTGATTTTGGGATAATTCACTACATTTATTTCAAATTAATAGATTCTGGCATTGAGATACCAAATCAAAAAGCACGAGAATACTCAATTACATTCACAGTCACTTTTTTTGGAATGAGAATTCCTTAATCCTTTGAAATATCACATCATGAATTCTAAAGAGAAAATGGAGATTGACTTATTAGAACACTTAACCAGGAGATATAAGTTAAACACACAGAAAGCCTGAATAACTTCAATGCATAGACAAGGAGTAGAGCTAAATTGAGGATTGCGTTACACAAGTGGGAAAGAATGCACTTTAAGCTTCAATTCTTGGATCTAAGTCCAATACAAATTGCTGGGATAAAATGTTTGTTTTTCTGGGTGTACCGGATAATTAGTCTTTGTTATCTCAGTTATGGTGGGCAAAATGCCTCAGCAAAATATTAACTATCTAGACAGTAAATTGACAACATTGTTCAGAAACAGGTCACTGACAACTGTATTAAAGTATGCCACTTCCCTGAGACTGTACATCATTGTGCAACCATCTCTAGTCAGTGTGTCTTGTTGGTAGCAAATGTCATACCCTGGGTGGTAAAGGAAGAGTTTGGGGATATTGGCTGAGAATGCTCGACATGTGACAATGGCTTGATTCATCAGTAGAACAGCTCTCCCAATTTCATAATCTGGGTCCAGCTGATTGTGGGTGTACTCTTGGCCAATCTGGGACCGCAGTCAATACAGAGTCAAAAGATGTGGCTCTGGAAAAGCACAGCAGTTCAGGCAGCATCCAAGAAGCAGGAGAGTTGATGTTTCGGGCATAAGCCCTTCATCAGGAATGTTCCCACATTCCTGATGAAGGGCTTATGCCTGAAACGTTGACTCTTCTGCTTCTCAGATGCTGCCTAACCTGCTGTGCTTTTCCAGAGCCACATCTTTTTGACTCTGATCTCCAGCATCTACAGTCCTCACTTTCTCTCAGTCAATGCAAGTCAATCCATCATGCCTTGTTCTTATTTCCGAATGTTTTGGTCCAATTTTGTGGTTTGCTGTGCCATAATGTGGTGGGTCTTGAGCCACATAAGGCTAGGAGTGCAGATTTCCTTCCCTGCAGGCCAATAGTGAACTAGATTTGTTTTTACGACAATTCAGTAGTTTCATGGTGAGCTATACCAATGTTAGTTTTTTAAATTCTCATTTACCTAATTTACCAAATGTAAATTCCCCAGCCACTGTTGTGGTGTTGAAAGTATATCTTCTGATTATTGTCCAGACCTCTGGATTACTAGTCCAATGACATAATCACCATGTTATTAAATTCATATATCCATAGCAATGCAGAAATCAAAGTTTAAAAGCTCTCATTGCATTTTCCTGACTAGGCAATCTGAAGCAGTGATATTACTGAAGAAAGGTTGTAATTATTTTAACATCTGTCAAATCACATTTCTTCTTTTTCTCCTGAGGATGATGATTCGTACTAGAGCACAATTCTACAGTCAGCATGCACTCTTGGATATCACACCTGAATCATGGTGCTGTTCTGAAACGTTAACTCTCTTTTTCTCCACAGATGCTGCTGCGTTTTTCCAGCAACTTCTGTTTTAGTTTCTGACTTCCAGCATCCGCAGATTTTTTTGTTTTTTATGTGTATCATGGGGCTTTTCTCAAATGGGGCTCACCAGACAATGAATCCCCGTGGAATCATTACAACTGAATTGAGTCCAGTTCTCACCCAAAGTTTACTTTCCAGTCAGCTTCCTGGACTCTGGCAGATTTCACTATCCCTGAGACTAAGATTCCAATCAGAGCACCAACGCTAAAGGAAAGGAAGGGATTTGTTTTCATATACTGTCTCCCACAATCACAGGATGTCCTAAAGTACTTCACCATCAATGAAATATTTCTGTGATGTTGCAGTCTGTTTGAATGCAGCAAAGCTGCACAAACCACAATGAGATAAACTAATCCTCTTTAAGTGACATTAATTGAGGGATAAAATTTGACCGGGACATCAGGATATAGAATCATTAAATCCCTACAGTGTGGAAGCAAGACATTTGGCCCATCAAGTCCACACTGACCTTCTGAAGAGCATCCCACCTGGACATTTTGAAACCAATAAAACTTAGTCAGAAAACAAGGGAGCTGGAACAAAGATAGTTTTTATACTGTTGAAAAAGTGGGAGGAGAAGGAAGAGTGGTGAATGTGTCCAGGAAAAAAAGGCAAACAGTGTGCTGATGGCAGTAGAGGAAAAGTATATAAACAAAGAATAGGTGTTAATAGGAGAAAATAGTTCTGCTGAGAACAAACCCATGCAAACAAAACTCTCATATGCCAGGAGGTGTAGGAGGGAGTGTTCAAAATAGAGGACAGAGTTCATGGTATGACCTTGAGCTCAGTGTTGCATTTTGAAGACTGTAAGGTGCAGAATATTAGCTGCTGCTCCTTCAGCTTGTCCTGGGCTTTGCTGGAACATGATAATAGGCTTAGGACAGAAATGTAACTTTGAGAGCAAGATGGGGTGTTGTAATTGCAAGCAACTGGAAGGTTGACGTCATTTTTTGAGGACAAAGTGGAGGTGTTCCCACAGGTCTTTCCAGATTTTCTTCAAAGAGTGTCAAGGTGACCTTTACCATCCACCTCAGAGGACAGACTGACATCCTTGGTTTAATTCCTGAAGAGGGACTCCCGCCCGAAACGTCGCTTTACCTGCTCCTCGGATGCTGCCTGACCTGCTGTGCTTTTCCAGCACACACTCTCAATCCTTGTTTAATGTATTATCCACAAAAAATATTATCACTGATTGTGCAGCTCTTCCTCAGCACTGCATTGAAGTGTCAGCCTGGATTACATACAATGGTCTCTAGAGTGGGGCTTTCTGATCCACAACTGAGCATGCTACAACCAGGCCATGTCCAACAGCTTGTACTCACCTACATCAGTTAGGAAACGGCTCTGACAACACTGTTCCAATTTTGTAGTAGTATATGATTTGGGAGCAGAATTAGATTATTCTTTCCCTCAAACCAGCTTTGCTATTCAATAAGATTATGTCTGATCTATTTATGTTTTGAATTCCATATTACCCCCACGAATATTTGATTCCTCCAACTCACAGGAATCTATTTCCACTTTAATTTAATGAGCTTGAAAGACAGAGAGCATATAAGTCACACAATCCTATAAGAAAAAAGAAGATGACCTCAGAGTACAACAGGACCTTGATCAGATGGGCCAATGGGCTGAGAAGTGGTAGATGGAGTTTAATTCAGATAAACGCGAGGTGCTGCATTTTGGGAAAGCAAATCTTAGCTGGGTTTTCCCACTTAATGGTAAGGTCCTGGGGAGTGTTGCTGAACACAGATAACTTGGAGCGCAGGTTCATAGCTCCTTGAAAGTTGAGTCGCAGGTCGATAGGATAGTGAAGAAGGTGTTTGGTATGCTTTCCTTTATTGGTCAGAGTATTGAGTATCAGAATTAAAGGGTTAAGTTGCAGCTCTACAGGACATTGATTAGGCCACTTTTGGAATATCGCGTGCAATTCTGGTCTCCTTCCTATCGGAAAGATATTATGAAACTTGAAAGGTCTCAGAAAAGATTTACAAGGATGTTGCCAGGATTGGAGGATTTAAGCTATAGGGATAGGCTGAACAGGCTGGGGCTGTTTTCCCTGGAGCATCGGAGGCTGAGGGGTGACCTTAATGGGCGGCACGGTGGCACAGTGGTTAGCACTGCTGCCTCACAGCGCCTGAGACCCGGGTTCAATTCCCGCCTCAGGCGACTGACTGTGTGGAGTTTGCACGTTCTCCCCGTGTCTGCGTGGGTTTCCTCCGGGTGCTCCGGTTTCCTCCCACAGTCCAAAAAAAAGATGTGCAGGGTCAGGTGAATTGGCCATGCTAAATTGCCCGTAGTATTAGGTAAGTGGTAAATGTAGGGGTATGGGTGGGTTTCGCTTCGGCGGGTTGGTGTGGACTTGTTGGGTCGAAGGGCCTGTTTCCATATTGTAATGTAATCTAATCTAATCTAATCTTATAGAGGTTTATAAAATCATGAGGGGCATACATAGGGCAAATAGACAAGGTCTTTTTCCCTGGGGTGGATAAGTCCAGAACTAGAGGGCATAGGTTTAGGGTGAGAGGGGCAAGATATAAAAGGGACCTAAGGGGAAATGTTTTCATGCAGAGGGTGGTGTGTGTATGGAATGAGCTGCCAGAGGAAGTAGTGGAGGTTAGTACAATTACAGGATTTAAAAGGCATCTGGATGGGTATATGAACAGGAAGATGTTAGAGGGATATGGGCCAAGTGCTGGCAAATGGGACTAGATTAGGTTAGGATATCTGGTCAGCATGGACGAGTTGGACTGAAGGGTCTGTTTCCATGCTGTACATCTCTATGACTCTATGATCATGAGTCTTTGTCCTGAAAGGGCAACCTCTAATTGTAAAACAATTTCCGGACCCTATTTCCGGACTAATCCACAAGAGGACCCACATTATTTCCATGCCCATGTTGCGAAGACCATTCAGGGACTTACATAATTCAACCAAATCACCCCTCACTCTTCGAGATGCTAGTGTAGGCAAGTCCAGCCTGTCCAACCTATCCCCATAATATAAACAGGTGAAAATCAAGTCAACTTGCCTTGAACCACCTCGTATGTTTTTATTAATTTATTCACAGGATGAGGACATCGCTGGCTCAGCCAGTATTTTTTGCCCATCCCTACTTACTCAGAGGTCAAATGTAAGCCAGACCAGTTAAGGATGACAGATTTCCTTCTCTGAAGGACGTTAGTGAACCAGTTGAGTTTTCAAGGTCATCTGTTTGAATTATTGACTTTATTGTCACATGTACTTGGGAAAATACAGTGAAAAGAGTTTCAGGATCATCATTTGATTCTTAATTCCAGATTTTTAAGTGAAACCAAACTTCACCATCCACCATGGTAGGATTCAAACACAGGGTCCCCAGATCATTATGGGAACATCTACGTTAATAGTCCAGTGACAATACCATGGGCCAACACCTCCACTTAAATAAGGAATACAAAACTGCACGCTGTTTTTGAGATGTGGTCCTACCAATGTTCCATAAAATCAAAGCGTAACATCATTATTTTTATGTTCAATCCCTCTTGTGATAAAGGATAGCATCCTATTAGCCTTCTTAATTTCTTGTTGTACCAACATATTAACTAGTTATCATTAGAATATCTAGATTCCTCTTTAACTTTTCTCTTTAAGGAATACTTTGTTTTTTTCTTTATTCTTCCTGAAGAACTTCACATTTTCCCCCATTTTACTCCATGTGCCAGATTATCTTCCACTCATTCAACCAATCTATATCTGCCTGCATCCTCCTCATGGTTTCTTCCTCATATACTTGCCCACCTATATTTGTGATCATGACTTCCCTCCCCTCATCTAAGTCATGCATAATTTCAAAAACAGTTTTACAAAATTTTGTTCAAATTTTTTTTTACAGTTTTTAAACTGCAAAAAGCTGAGGCATCAGCACTGACCCCTGTGAGACCTCCCTTGTCACACCCTGCCAATCAGAAAAAGACCTACCGATGCATACGCTCTTTTGTGTAAGCCAGCCAATCTTCTTTCCATGTTAATACGTTATCCCCATACTGTGAGCTTTTACTCTGCAATGTGGCACCCTGTCAAATGTCTTCTGAAATACAAATACAAAATGTGTACTAGCTCCCTTTTGTACACAATGCATATTACTCTTTCAACTAAGTGCAAAAAAAATGGATTAAATAGTTTCCCTTTCTTAATGTCTTGAGTTTTTAAATGTGCAGTTCTAACTCTCTGAATGATTGATTCCAACACTTTTCCCCTCATCAAGTTAGCTGGTCTATGTTTCCTGTTTTCTCCCCATTTCCTTCTTGAGCGCTGAAGGCTACTTTCCAGTCCAAAGGAATCTCTCCTAAAATCAGAAAATCTTATTAACTGTAATGATTAGAATGAGGTCAGCCAGGTTGATCTCATAGAATACGAGTTCCCTCATTGGGCTGTTAACCCAGTCCAATAAGGGAGCCCCAAGCTGACAGATATAAGCAGGAGTGAGGTGGGTGCTGCAGGGAGTGGAGTGCATTATCTCCCTCTCCAACTCTATTTTGATTTAGTCCCTGCCCTCCCCTTCATTGTTTGATCACACAGCATTGCCTTTTGTGAAGGGCACTGCTTGTCACTGGCCACTCAGGTGTTTTCCTTTCTTCTTGGTGGTGGAAATTGAATAAAGATTCGTACACCTTGTGCCTCTCACTGTGTCTCTCACCTGCGCACACACACAACGTGGGTGCTGGGGGGCAAAAAAAGCAGGAGTGAACAGGTTGTACGGTGGGGTTTGGGGTCTGGCTTTGCTGCCCCTTTTCCCTGTAAATTGCTATTTCTTGTATACAGCTGTTAATGTTAACTGTTTGTTTGTTTGTAATTTGTACTGGTTAACAAAATATATATATAACATAAACAGGAGTGTCAGGGATTCTGTTCACTCTGAGAGCTGGCTCTGAGGGAGCTGGATCAGCATCAAGTAACATGGAAATAAAGAGTGACTTAGTGATGGGATTCCAGCCTCTGTGGAGTTATTCCCTTTACCAGTTTATACAGTTCAGTGTAACACAATGTTATATTTACCCCATCAAGTCGCAGAAGACTCATAAAACTACAGTAGAATCCCTGTATCCACAGATTTGGTTTCTGCGGTTTCAGTTATCTGTGGTTCACTGCAGCCCAAAAATATTACATAGAACATTCCAGAAATAATTCCAGGGAGTGTGCCGGAGAGGTAAATTTCCCATTTAAATGATAGGGTTCGTGCTATCCAAGGTTTCGAGCATCCGCGGTAAGTCTTGGAATGTATCACCTGCAGATACAGGGAATACCTGTATTTCTAAATCTGTTACTGTAGCTGCAAAACATGTTCACACCATTCAGTATTAGTTTGGTTTTGAGAACCTACTTATTTAACACAATATTCCAGTTCAGATCCATTTTTGTACAAATGTCCTAGATCAATTAATTATTTGCAAGCTTCTTAAGTGGGGTATGATGAATAACTGTGATTAAAAAATGATTACAGCGCTCAGCTCAGGTTCTGATTTGGCTGCTGAATTCTTTTTGTCTCAATGTCACGTTTAGTTTGTTATATCAATTTTGATTTTTTTCACTTTTTGTGACAGCCAAAATTGCCTTAATATTGGAAAATGAAAGCTAATTAAATTCTAAATGGTGAGACCTCAATTTAAATTAATATACTGGGAAGAGAAATGACTCTAATTGAGAATTGTAATAACATTTCACCTGCAAGGAGATGGCCTTACTTGAGATGAGAAAAGGTCTTGGGTTATAATAATTATAGCCTTGCTCTTTCTAACTTCCTTGTGCAGAAAATTTGTATAATAGATCTGTATTAGCATAGGCTTAAATTGGAGTTCGTACAGGGATATTCTTCCACTGTTTTGTGGTAAATTATTCAGAACCTCCCACAAGCATTAATCACTGGGTGAAAGAATCTGTATGTTCAACTGCTCATACCAAGTTTTGGGGTCAATTTTCAATCCTTGCTCAAATGGGTGGTAACATCCTCAAAACACGCTCGAGTAATTTTACCACTCTGCTATCCCACAACAGGCATCATTTCACAAGGAGTTCCTAGCTTGGCATGTTGGAAGTGTCTGTTGCACGATTCAGATGATGGGTTCTTTCTCATGTGGAAATCAGACCCGACTGCTAAAGGTAATTTTTGTGAAGTTATTGGAACCTCTGCCTTATGTGATTGCCCCCAACCCATCCCCATATGACTCCATTTTGTTTGCCTTCCCTGGATCACAAGAGACAACCCATCTCTGGGGTCCTGTACCTCACCTCATGAACGTAAGTGAAGCTGGAGCCTCTCACTGTCAAAACGGGCACCTGGCCAATTCAGTCAGCCACCCAGCAATTAAAGACTGATGCCAGAGACTGACTGTCAAAGTAGAGAATCTTTATTCTTCTTTACTTTAATCTATCATGGTAATATCAACAGAACTTGACTGGGTGGGAAGCTCAGAAAAGCTTGCTTCTGTTAATTTTGGAAAGAAACTATGTTTTTCATATGAGTCATAGCTCCTCCCTTTCCTCTTATCTCCAGTTGCTGCATCCTTCATCTTTTATTCATACTTCAGATTTATGTACCTCTCCTGAAACTCCAGCATCCAAAATGGTTGCCAAGAACGTTGGTTCCCTCTTTTGTGTCCGTTCTTTTCCCCTATTTGTAAAACCCCATGTTCCTCCTCTGTCAAAATAATAAATATTGCTCCTGCATCGCAAGCAGGTCTTCAAATACCTTGCTCATATGTTAGGAGAAGAGAAAAGAAATGTTTGCATCCTTCTTTGACTGTTAATCTCCAAAATCCATCTCTACAAACTGTCCTGTATAAATTCTGTAGACTACTGTGGCTTTAATTGCTTCTTTAACTTTTTTCATTTCTTGGTCCTCCTACAGTACTTAACTTGCATTTAAAATATTGTTTTTAATGCAGGAAATGCCCTCAGCTGGTTTGCAATAGGCATGAAGAAAATGAGTTTTGTGACTGGAAGGCAAACAATTAGTTTATGCGATTGAAAAATTGGTGAAGGGTATTGACTTTAAGGAACTTGCTAAAAATGGTGAAAGAATCAGGGAATTTTAGAGAGTCTTGTCTGACCAGCAATGGGTGGACCATATGGAGACAGGATACAATTAGCAAGAATAAAAAGCATTGGACAGAACGGGGAAGGACTATAGGTATTCTCACATGCATACAGTTCCATCCCCCTGCATCCTCACCAATATACTTCAAAAAGTGGACCTAATAATTTGTAGTTCATGTGAGGAGGCTTGGTGTAACTGTACTATATTCCTGTATCTGTTGTTTCTCTACAGGAGTTAACCTAGACGTAATGGATACATAAACATAGTGCATGCAGGAATATAGTTCAATACGCATTAAGGACTCACATAAGAACTTCACTAAATGAGAGGTTTACCACCCCCCTCACCCCCAAGAGCCACTGAACTGTCTCAACTCTAACACAAAAAGAACTTTAGGATCTCCAGTTGAACACAACAGATGCTGGAGATCGCAGCAAGTCACTTGGAGAGAGAGCAAGCTCACGTTTCAAGTCGAGATGACCTTTCAGACTCGAAACGTTAGCTTGCTCTCTCTCTCCACGGATGCTGTGTGACCCACTGTGATCTCCAGCATTTCTTGTTTTGAGTAAAGATTCCAGCATCTGCAGTAATTTGCTCCAATCTCTCGGATCTCCGACCAGAGAAATCAATGAGACCTTAAATCCAAGGCTTGCATTATTGAATCACTGTTTCCTCATCATCCAACATTTAGAGTCATAGAGTCATAGGGATGTACAGCATGGGAACAGACCCTTCGGTCCAACCCGTCCATGCTGACCAGATATCCCACCTGCCAGCACCCGGCCCATATCCCTCCAAACCCTTCCTATTCATATATGCATCCAAATGCCTTTTAAATGTTGCAATTGTACCAGCCTCCACAACATCCTCTGGCAGCTCATTCCATATATGTACCACCCTTTGTGTGAAACAGTTGCCCCTTAGGTCTCTTTTATATCTTTCCCCTCTCACCCTAAACCTATGCCCTCTAGTTCTGGACTCCCCGACCCCAGGGAAAAGACTTTGTCTATTTATCCTATCCATGCCCCTCATAATTTTGTAAATCTCTATAAGGTCACCCCTCAGCCTCCGACGCTCCAGGGAAAACAGCCCCAGCCTGTTCAGCCTCTCCCTGTAGCTCAAATCCTCCAACCCTGGCAACATCCTTGGAAATCTTTTCTGAACCCGTTCAAGTTTCACAACATCTTTCCGATAGGTAAGGAGACCAGAATTGCACGCAATATTCCAACAGTGGCCTAACCAATGTCCTGTACAGCCGCAACATGACCTCCCAACTCCTGTACTCAATATTCTGACCAATAAAGGGAAGAAAACCAAACGCCTTCTTCACTATCCTATCTACCTGCGACTCCACTTTCAAGGAGCTATGAACCTGCACTCCAAGGTCTGTTTGTTCAGCAACACTCCCTCGGACCTTACCATTAAGTGGGAAAACCCGGCTAAGATTTGCTTTCCCAAAATGCAGCACCTCGCGTTTATCTGAATTAAACTCCATCTGCCACTTCTCTGCCCATTGGCCCATCTGGTCCAGATCCTGTTGTAATCTGAGGTAACCCTCTTCACTGTCCACTACACCTCCAATTTTGGTGTCATCTGCAAACTTACCAACTGTCCCTCTTATGCTCGCATCCAAATCATTTATGTAAATGTCAAACGCCTTACTGAAGTCCATATAGATCACATCTACTGCTCTGCCCTCATCAACCTTCTTTGTTACTTCTTCAAAAAACTCAGTCAAGTTTGTGAGACATGATTTTCCACGCACAAAGCCATGTTGACTATCCCGAATCAGTCCTTGCCTTTCCAAATACATGTACATCCTGTCCCTCAGGATTCCCTCCAACAACTTGTCCACCACTGAGGTCAGGCTCACCGGTCTATAGTTCCCTGGATTGTCTTTACCACCCTTCTTAAATAGTGGCACCACGTTAGCCAACCTCCAGTCTTCCAGCACCTCACCTGTGACTATCGATGATACAAATATCTCAGCAAGAGACCCAGCAATCACTTCTCTAGCTTCCCACAGAGTTCTCGGGTACACCTGATCAGGTCCTGGGGATTTATCCACCATTAACCATTTCAAGACATCCAGCACTTCCTCCTCTGTAATCTGGACATTATTTCCCTACAGTCTATATCTTCCATATCCTTTTCCAAAGTAAATACTGATGCAAAATATTCATTTAGTATCTCCCCCATTTTCCATGGCTCCACACAAAGGCCGTCTTGCTGATCTTTGAGGGGCCCTAATCTCTCCCTAGTTACCCTTTTGTCCTTAACATATTTGTAAAACCCCTTTGGATTCTCCTTAATTCTATTTGCCAAAGCTATCTCATGTTCCCATTTTGCCTCCTGATTTCCCTCTTAAGTATACTCCTACTTTCTTTATTATCTTCTACGGATTCACTTGATCTATCCTGTCTGTACCTGACATATGCTTCCTTCTTTTTCTTAACCAAACCCTCAATTTCTTTAGTCATCCAGCATTCCCTATAGTTACCAGCCTCCCTTTCACCCTGACAGGAATACACTTTCTCTGGATTCTCGTTATCTCATTTCTGAAGGCTTCCCATTTTCCAGCCGTCCCTTTACCTGTGAACATCTGCCTCCAATCAGCTTTTGAAAGTTCTTGCCTGATACCGTCAAAATTGGCCTTTCTCCAATTTCGAACTTCAACTTTTAGATCTGGTCTATCCTTTTCCACCACTATTTTAAATCTAATAGAATTATGGTCATTGGCTCCAAAGTGCTCCCCCACTGACACCTCAGTCACCTGCCTTATTTCCCAAGAGTAGGTCAAGTTTTGCACCTTCTCTAGTAGGTACATCCACATACTGAATCAGAAAATTGTCTTGTACACACTTAACAAATTCCTCTCCATCTAAACGTTTAACACTATGGCAGTCCCAGTCGATGTTTGGAAAGTTAAAAATCCCCGACCGTAACTACTCTATTATTCTTACAGATAGTTGAGATCTCCTTACAAGTTTGTTTCTCAATGTCCCTCTGACTATTGGGATGTCTATAATACAATCCCAATAAGGTGATCATCCCTTTCTTATTTCTCAGTTCCACCCAAATAACTTCCGTAGATGTATTTCCGGGAATATCCTCCCTCAGCACAGCTGTAATGCTATCCCTTATCAAAAATGCTACTCCTCCTCCTCTTTTGCCTCCCTTTCTATCCTTCCTGTAGCATGTATCCTGAAACATTCAGCTGCCAGTCCTGCCCATCCCTGAGCCATGTTTCTGTAATTGCTATGATATCCCAGTCCCATGTTCCTAACCATGCCCTGAGTTCATCTGCCTTCCCTGTTAGGCCCCTTGTATTGAAATAAATGCAGTTTAATTTATTAGTCCTACCTTGTCCCTGCCTGCCCTGAGTGTTTGACTCACTTCTGTTCTCAGCTGTACCCGTCTCAGATCGATCTCTTTCCTCACTTTCCCCCTGGGTCCCACCATCCCCCCCCCACCCACCCACCCATCCCCCCAACCTTACTAGTTTCAATCCTCCCAAGCAGTTCTAGCAAATTTCCCTGCCAGTATTTTAATCCCCTTCCAATTTAGGTGCAATCCTTCCTTCTTGTACAGGTCACTTCTATCCCAAAAGAGATTCCAATGATCCAAAAATGTGAATCCTTCTCCCATACACCAGCTCCTCAGCCATGCATTCATCTGCTCTATCCTCCTATTCCTGCCCTCACTAGCTCGTAGCACTGGGAGTAATCCAGATATTACTACCCTAGAGGATCTCCTTTTTAAAATTCTACCTAACTCTGTAATCTCCCTTCAGAGTCTCAACCTTTTCCCTTCCAATGTCGTTGGTTCCAATGTGGACAATGACCTCTTGCTGGCCCCTTTCCCCAGTGAGAACATTCTGCACCCTCTCTGAGACATCCTTGATCCTGGCACCAGGGAAACAACACACCATTCTGCTTTTTCTCTGCTGGCCACAGAAACGTCTGCCTGTACCTCTGACTACAGAATCCCTGAACACAATTGATCTCTTAGAAGCCGACGTATCCCTCATTGCATTACAGCCAGTCTCAATACCAGAAACTTGGCTGTTTGTGCTACGTTCCCCTGAGAATCCATCACCCCCTACATTTTCCAAAACAGCATACCTGTTTGAAATGGTATATCCACAAAAGACTCCTGCTCTAGCTGCCTACCTCTCTTACCTTCCCTGGAGTTAACCCATCTATGTGACTGTATCTGAGACCTTTCCCCCCTTTCTATAACTGCCATCCATCACATACTGTAGCTGTTGCAAATTCCTCATCGCTTCTATTTGTCTCTCCAACCGATCCACTCGATCTGATAAGATTTGCATCCAACAGCACTTATGGCAGATATAATCCACAGTAACCCTTACACTCTCTTTAAACTCCCACATCTGACAAGAAGTACATATCACTGCAAAGTCCATTTTTGCTCCTTCACAACCTACAGACCCAGAAAATAACATCGTCTTATTCCTCCACAAACACTGCCCCAGGTTAAATTAATAGCTATGGCTTATATTTTAAGTTTAATCAAGAGACTTATCTCCAAAAACATATAATCAAGAAAGAATCTACTGTACCCACTACTGCAGCCTTTCTCTTGGATAGACTTAAAACAATAATTAACTTATCTGATTCTGTGCTGTGAACTTCGCCCAACAGTTCCTCCAAGATTAGTTGTGAATTTCACTGTTTGTTAATTTTCCCAGATGCACTCCGATGTCCAGCGATACACGAATTCAAACAGCAATGGCAGTAACTGTGCAGGTTTTCCCTCTCTCTCCATTTGTTGTTTTCAACTAGAGATCCTAGCGTTCTTTTTGTGAAAGAGTTGAGTCAGTTCAGTGCCTCATCATCTAGAGGGAGAAAGTGAGGACTGCAGATGGTGGAGATCAGAGTCGAAAAGTGCAGTGCTGGAAAAGCACAGCCTGTCAGGTAGCATCCGAGGAGCGTGAAAGTCGACGTTATGAGCATAAGCTCTTCAACAGGAATGAAGAGCATATGCTCGAACCATCGATTCTCCTGCTCCTTGGTGCTGCCTGACCAGCTGTGCTTTACCAGCACCACACGTTTTGCCTTATCATTCAGTATCAATTCTCAGATATTTAAACTGCAGTCATTGCTTCAACCCATGGCACCAATTGTCAGCATAAGGAATCAAGCCTCATTCATTCCAAGTGGCAGAGGGAGCATCAGTATTCTGCGTAGGTGTTGCACCTAAGACTTGATTACACATTTAATATTTAATTATTTAATTTAATTATAGTTTATGAATTGAGTGTGGCAACGAGGTAGGAAGTTAGCCTCAGTGCTAAAAGAAGCCAACATTGCAGATTTATATTTGGATTGGATGGAGGTAAACAGTGGTGGCTTTCGAGAGCTTGGTTTCAGATTCATTGCTCTTCTCAATAAATATGAATGTGCTGACAAATGTGGAGGAAATGCGAAAAACGTTTTCACATGATACAGGAACTTAGCAGTATGGGCAGACCCTAAAATGTAAGGTTTCCAGCCCACTTACAGGAATGACATCTACTTCTGCACTCAATTGAATATCCAAGGCAATTTTCCCAAATTTGTAACCTGAACTAAATGGATAGTTCTCATAGCTCTAATAACATGACAAACCTACTTTCCAAATTCCCAAGAAAGTTTGCTGGATCATGCACCAATCAGCTCACTGGCATGTTTATGTGAACTTCTCAGAGAATCGCAGGCTGGAACACTGGTGTTCCATAATGCCAGAGCATCTGATTCCTCTAGGCTGTTCATAGAATCCCTACACTGTAGGAAGAGGCCATTCAGTTCATTGAATCTGCAATTACTCTCCGAAGAGCATTCCACCCAGATCTAGCCCTATCCCTGTAACCCCACATTAACCATAGCTAATTGACCTGGTCTGCACATCCCTGGACTCCACAGGACAATCCACCTAACCTGTATCTCTCTCGATTGTGGGAGGAAACCGGAATACCAGGTGGAAACCCATTCAGGTAACATGCAAACTCCACACAGACAGTCAGCCAAGTCTGGAATTGAACCCAGGTCCCTGGTGCTCTGAAGAGCAGTGCTAACCACTGAACCACTGTGTTAGTCAAATCCTAAGAGGATCCCATAGTGAAAATGTATGTTTTTTTCTAGTGCTTCACATAGAAGAGTGTCATGGGAGAACATAGAACATTACAGTGCAGTACAGGCCCTTTGGCCCTCGATGTTGCGCCGACCTGTCATACCAATCTGAAGCCCATCTAACCTACATTATTCCATGTACGTTCATATGCTTGTCCAATGACGACTTAAATGTATTTAAAGTTGGCGAATCTACTACCATTGCAGGCAAAGCATTCCATACCCTTATTACTCTCTGAGTAAAGAAACTACTTTTGACATCTGTCCTATATCTATCACCCCTCAATTTAAAGCTATGCCCCCTCGTGCTTACCGTCACCATTCTCGGAAAAAGGCTCTCCCTGTCCACCCTATCTAACCCTCTGATTATCTTATATGTCTCTATCGAGTCACTTCTCAACCTTCTTCTCTCTTACGAAAACAGCCTCAAGTCCCGCAGCCTTTCCTCATAAACCCTTCCCTCCATACCAGGCAACATCGTAGTAAATCTCCTCTGCACCCTTTCCAAAGCTTCCACATCCTCCTCATAATGCGGTGACCAGAACTGTACACAATACTCCAAGTGTGGCCGCACTAGAGTTTTGTACAGCTGCAGCATAACCTCATGGTTCCGGAACTTGAACCCTCTATTAATAAAAGCTAAAACACTGTATGCCTTCTTAACAACCCTGTCAACTTGGGTGGCAACTTTCAAGGATCTGTGTACATGGACACCAAGATCTCTCTGCTCATCTACACTACCAAGAATCTTACCATTAGTCCAATACTTTGCATTCTGGTTACTCTGACCAAAGTGAATCACCTCACACTTGTTTGCATTAAACTCCATTTGCCACTTCTCAGCCCAGCTCTGCAGCTTGTCTATGTCTCCCTGTAACCTACAACATCCTTCGTCACTATCCACAACTCCACCGACCTTAGTGTCGTCTGCAAATTTACTAACCGACCTTTATACGCCCTCATCCAGGTCGTTTATAAAAATGACGAACAGCAGTGGACCCAACACCAACCCTTGTAGTACACCACTGGTAACTGGACTCCAGGATGAACATTTCCCATCAACCACCACCCTCTGTCTTCTTTCAGCAAGCCAATTACTGATCCAAACTGCTATATCTCCCGCAATCCCATTCCTCCACATTTTGTACAATAGCCTACTGTGGGGAACCTTAACGAACGCCTTGCTGAAATCCATATACACCACATCAACCGGTTTACTCTCATCTACCTGTTTTGTCACTTTCTCAATGAACTCAATAAGGCTTGTGAGGCACGACCTACCCTTCATAAAACCATGCTGACTATCCTTAATCAAATTATTCTTTTCTAAATGATTATAAATCCTCTCTCTTATAACCTTTTCCAACACTTTACTAACAACTGAAGTAAGGCTCACTGGTCTATAATTACCAGGGTTGTCTATACTCCCCTTCTTGAACAGGGGAACCACTTTTGCTATCCTCCAGTCTTCTGGCACTATTCCTATAGACAATGATGATTTAACGATCAATGCCAAAGGCTCGGCAATCTCCTTCCTGGCCTTCCCAGAGGATCCGAGGATACATCCCATCCGGCCCAGGTGACGTATCTATTTTCACACTCTGCAGGATTTCTAATACCTCTTCCTTGTGAAACTCAATCCCACCTAGTCTAGGAGTAGAGAAGGTGAATATCACATGATTGAGACATTGGAGAAATAGTTGCGTGGGGGGGACATGGCTTTCAGAATCCACCACTTTTCTCACTGATCTGTACCTCTGATGGCTTCCAGATTGAGGACAATGTAGGACATTGGCAAGAGTGTGGTGCTGGAAAAGCACAGCACGTCAGGCAGCATCCAAGGAGCAGGAGAATCGAGGTTTCGGGCAGTAGATTGCCTTGGTTACTCAGTTCGGAGATCCTCCTTGTCAGGAAAACAGGTAATTGATGAGGTGGCAGGTTGTGGTCCTTTGTGGCTGTTAATTGACCACTTATGGGCCTTCGTGGCTGGTTGGTTGAGAAAGTCCCAGATGGACCTTCTCATCCAGAACACGGGTGGTGAGATGATGAGAAAGGGCTAGCTTTCCCAATTAGTTTGTCTTCTCGCCAACTCTGGGTGGGTTGAGAATTGTGCATAATGATTCTAACCAATGAAATCAATACCGGGGATAAAGATGAAGCTTGTAGGTCCAAGATTATCAATGAGAGGAAGCAGGGGCAGGTTTTTAGAACATCACATGATTTGGAGAGGAGCCTGTTAGAATAAACAAAGTCATAGGATGGCCCAGCACAGTGCGAGGACATTCAGCCATTTGTGTTCATACTAGCAGTTTAGTAAAACTATTGAATTACACCCATTTCTCTGCTCTTTCTGAATGGCTGCACAATGTCTTTCTCACCTCAAGCATTTATTTCATGCAAAGTTGCCATTGAATCTGCTTCCACCTTTCAAGAAAGAAAAGTTCAATCCTGTTGCCGTTGATCATCTGGAATATGTATGCACTGGTTAATGACACTTCTGCCACTGAAAATAGTTGCTGTTCACACACATGATCAAAACCATTCAAGATTTTGAACACCCACATTACCTTTCGACCATCCCCTCTCTGAGGAGAGCAACCTCCCCATCTCCAGGATTTTCCAATTGTAAATTTGCTTACTCAGAGGCAGTAAAGTTTAAAACAAGCCAACCGTTTCTGAGATTCTCAGTCTCAGGCAAATCCCTGGACATCCACCACGTGGAAGTAACGGAATTCTATCTACTTTCACCTTCCATTCTGTCAAAAAGAGGATGGGTGGGGGCTATCAATCTGGACAAAGGTGCTGGAACCAAAAAAAGATCAATGCCTGCAAATTTTCCCTTGTTGCTTTATTATTTCTCCAGTAGCAATCAAAGAGTTTGATGGCTGCTAGCAATGATACCTGTGAATGCCAACATGCAGGCATACTCAAAATTAGCTATAAGCTGGGTAGCAGGTCAAGCAGCATCTGAGGAGCAGGAGAATCAACCTTCATCTTGCCTGAAATGTCGATTCTCCTGCTCCTCAGATGCTGTCTGACCTGCTGTGCATTTCCAGCAACACATTCTTGACTCTGATCTCCAGCATCTGCAGACCTCACTTTCTCCTATAAGTCGGGTAGAATGAATTCTGCCCTAAATTCCTCAGAAAGTTTAATTTAAAAAGAGTAAATAACTGCATTCAAGAAGTTTTCTTGCTTGAAGAAGCCATGCTTGAAAACGAGACAGCCTGAGGCATACCACACTCTGAAAACAGTCACATGAGTAGCAGTGTCACTGTAGGAGCAGACAAACTTTCACTGTTGAGTTTAAAATCGAGAGGGATTGTATTTATGGTTATCAGGTGATCTTAATGAATATCAATACCTGTGGTAGAGATTACTACTGATACACTCTCATCATTTTTTAAGCTCCTCAGACTCAAATTAATATTGCAACTGATGATTTAAGTCCCTTGATGGATTAATTAATTGATCATTCTCCAGCCAGATCTTCACAATCATTTAGATCTAGGCCCATGGCCAAACTTCATTGAGATAATATTGGCTAAGTCCATTCAGTAATCTGAAGATAATGTTGAAGAAGCATTCCCATGGCCCATTATAGTCTAATCTCATATTGTTGAATTGATTCATACCTTTCAGTCTATCACGCTTTAAATATTGTCAATTTGTAAATTAAAATAAAGGTAAGATTTGAGAAATGGCTCAAGGTATTAGGTACTGCAAAGGATGTTGGCTCTGATAACATTCCAGAAACAGGACTGAAGATATGTGCACCAGAACTAACCATGTCCCTAGTCAAGCTCAGGCAGTACAATTGAAACACTGCATCTCCCTGACAATGCAGAAATTTGCCCGAGTGCATCCTGCCGACAAAAAGCAAGAAAAGTTCAAACCAGATAATTACTACCCCTTAGTCAACAGTAAAATAATGGAAGGTATCATTAACAGTGCTATCAAGAGGTGTCAGTTAGCTCAGTTGGCTGTACAGCTAGTTTGCAGTGCAGAGCAATGAGTGTGGGTTTACTTCCTGCACTGGTTGAGGTATCTACAAAGGACTCTCCCTCTTGATTTCGCCCCCTGCTTGATGTGCAGTGACCGTGAGGTTAAACGAATCATCTCTCTCTAATGAGGGAGAAGTCATGTGATCTGCTCAGACTATGGTGACTTTGCCTTACATAGGCATTAATAACATACTCTGCTGGCTAGGCCAAGATTTATTGCATATCCTTCCTTTCCCCTGAGAAGGTGGTAGTGAGCTGTCTTCATCAACCACTGGGTGTCTTTGGGGTGTAGGCTTACTCACAGTGCTGTGAGGAATGAATTATAACCCCAAAACAGTGAAGGAACAGCAACACAATTCTATGTCAGGATGTCGTGTTGCTTGGAGACGATCTCTGGAGATGGTAGTGGTCCCTTGTGTCTGCTACCTTTAAGTGGCAGAATTGGCTGTAAAATGCTTTAGGGCATCAGGAGTTTGCGAAAGGTACTGTATAAAGATAATTCCCTCTGAGGTGTTTTTGGGCAATGTGCTGGCAGTTTAAAAGGGGCTGCAAATGTAACAGACTGATGTTCCTCTGGAGATTCTTGCGTTTGTTTAACAGGTTTGAGATTCTTGCTCCCTCTGTGGATGAGAATGCGGCTGTAGGGCGGTTGAGCAAACTGACCATCGCACCGTGTTACAGGGACTTTTCACAATGTCAAGCTTTGTCAAGCTAACAGCACGTAGCTAGCTGCTTCCAAAATGCCTCTCAGAATAGACTTCCCAGAAGGAAGCTGGGTCAGCAAATTTGGGTGAGGGCTAAGTATTGGTTAGGATGTCAGAAGGTTACTCAATATCTTTTGGGAGATTGCCACAGAAACTTCCTTCCACATGGGAAATGTGTATCATGGACAAGGCCACCACTTGTAGGCTGCTGTAACTGCCCAGGAATGAGTGCCTTGCTGGCTGGATAACCTACTTCAGCGTTCCAATGTGACGTCCAAAAGTTAAGATAAACGAATAAAACTTGAAAAAACCTTCCTCCAGTTCTTAGCCCTCACACCCCCTTCACATTTCTCACCTCGCACACTCCTCCTGCCCTATCCATGTGGACCCAAGTCATCTGATGCACTCGACTCATCCTCCCAATGGCCTCTTGTGCTCCCACGACACACTATGCCCTCTAGCCAAACCCCCTCTCCCGTTATTTCCTCTCATTATGTGAAATTAGAGCTGACTCCTACCAGCACTGATTCCATCCATCACTCTTTCCTCCTCACCCAGTATCCACTGGTATCTGTGCACATAGCAGATAAAGAAAACATATTCCTTAAAGTTCCATATTGCAGATTGCACCCTATTAAAACACTCATTCATAAAAATAGACTTGACAGTCTTGACAGGTGCAACAGTGCCAGACAGCTTAAACACTCCTTTTACAGCTTGATATTTCCAAAGGGTTTATGCATCGTTTAAACACAAACTTTGCATTTGGAAAACTCCGAAGGAGCTGGATCAGTGTCAAAGACTCTCCACATGTAAACAAAGGGTGACTTAGTGATGGGATACTAGCCTCTGTGGAATTATTTCAAGAACCAATGCAGGTACTATGGGTCAAATAATCTCCTTCTTCACCGTAACAATTCTGTCATATGCACATCTACATACAAGTACCCGCCAATACACACTTACACACACACACACACACACCGCTGGGTTCCACAGAGGTGAAATGCTAACAATGAAAATCCTGAGGTTGTTTGATCAATGTTCATTGGATTCTGAGAGTCTCAGCCACTACCTTGTCACACACGTGCAAGGAATAGTTGAAGATCCAGATGACATGCATGAAAGTGTGCAGGAGGCAGAGGGAAAAAGAATAGATTGGCAGGAGGTAGAGAAGAAAAAGAAACAACAACTGACAGATAAAGGGAAGCAGCACTGAAGGGAAAGTGTTTTTTGGAAAAATAGAGAGGGAGTGAAAATATATCAATGGACAATGCAGTGTAAAGAAGCAAAGCACAGAATTAAAGGGAGAAACTGGAGCTAGGAAAACTGGAGTGTGTGTTTTCATCATTGCATTCATTTGTCCCCTCATACTGGTTAAATATTTCTTCAAATTGTCCAAAACTCAGCATCATCTTCTCTGTGCTGCTCCTAGTTTCTAGACACAAGTTGAACTTCTGTTTTCTGTAAAGAAAAAAACAACTATTATTTGTCATGATGGATACAAAATAACATCCGAGAATGGTCCTGACCTTCAAACATTCATAGAGGTCTGATCCTGACAAACATTTATACCTGATCACAGTCCACCCTTCAATGTTTGAAAGACCCAGCTATAAAAATTCTCAAATTAATTTCCAGTGTGAATATTTTGTGGCGCTTTTTGGTCCTGTCACATTCTACTTTGACCCTGCCAGTGGGATTAGGAAAGTATCAATGACAGATGTTGCTAATGTCGGTGATAATGTATCTTCACCTGCAGATTTGAATGGTTATATTCATTAATAATAGGCTGAGTTGAATTGTGCCCTGGGGATTGTGAATTGGAGGAGTGTCATATTTAGCATCAGGCATACAGTGCACAAGACACAAATGGCTGACCTTGATTTTCTAGTAGTGTAATTACTGAGTGTTATGTCCATATAATGTTAAAACATTTCTGTTACTTTGTGTTGCCCAGTGTTTTTATTGTGTGTGAACACGTCATCAATTTGTACCAGTTTGTCTTTGTATCCTTGGAGAAGGTTACTTCTAAACTACAAGCTATGGAGCTAACATCCGGCACTCTCTTGTCAGGTCCATGCCCCCCACCAACCCACCCTCCCCTCCTGGCACCTTCCTCAGCCACCGCAGGAATTGCAAAACCTGGGCCCACACATCCCCCTCACCTCTGTCCAAAGAGCCTTCCACATCATTCAGAGTTTTACCTGCACTTCCACACATGTCATTTACTCTATCCATTGCTCCCGATGTGGTCTCTCCTACACTGGGGAGACAGGATGCCTACTTGCAGAGCGCTTCACAGAACATCTCCGGGACACCTGCACCAACCAACCCCATCGCCCCGTGGCCAAACACTTCAACTCCCCCCCAACTCCACCAAAGACATGCAGGTCCTAGGCCTCCTCCATCGCCAGTCCCTAACCAACCTACACCTGGAGGAAGAGCGCCTCATCTTCTGCCTTGTGATCCTCCAATCCCACAGCATCAATGTGGATTTCACCAGTTTCCTCATTTCCCCTCCCCCCATCTTATCCCAGATCCAAACTTCCAAATCAGCACCGCCCTCATGACCTGTCCTACCTGTCCTTCCCACCTATCTGCTCCTCCCTCCTCTCTGACCTATCACCATTATCTCTCCACCCCCTTGGCTCACAAGCCTTATTCATGATAAAGGGCTCTTGCCCGAAACATTGATTCTCCTGTTCCTCGGATGCTGCCTGACCTACTGTGCTTTTCCAGCACCACACTCCTGAGCTAACATCATGGCTGCACTGGTTAAAGCAGCTTGAAGTATCTGGTTTCTGAACCACAAAAAAAAAACAGAATGTGCTGGAAAAGCTCAGCAGGTCTGGCAATATGTACGGAGAGAAATCAGAGTTAGTCTTTCGGGTCGAGTGACTAGTATACAGTTCCTACCTCCCCAGAGCCAGTCCCAATGTCCCGAAAATCTAAACTCCTGCCTCCTGCATAATGTTCCAGCCAGACCTTAAGCTGTCTTATCCCCCTATCTCTATACTCTTTTAAGCATAGCATTGGAACTAATCCAGAGTCATAGAATCATACAGCATGGAAACGGAACCTTCAGTCCAACTTGTCCATGCTGACCAAGCCACCCAAAGTAAAACTAGTCCCACTCGCCTGCTCATATCCCTTTAAACCTTTCCTATTCATCTACCTGTCCAACTGTCTTTTAAATGTTATACTGTACTTGCATCTATCAGTTCCTCTGACAGTTCATTCCACATTCGAGCCACTCACTGTGTGAAAAAGCTGCCGCTCAGATCCCTTTTAAATCTTTTGCCTTACACTTTACAAGTATGGCCTCTGGTTTTGACCTCTAAAACTCCAAAAGACCTTGGCTAGTCATCTTATCTGTGCCCCTCATGATTTTATAAACCTCTGTAAGGTCACCCTCAGCCTTCTACACTCCAGTAAAAAATGTCCCAGCCTTATCTAACCTATCCTTATAACTCAAACCCCCCATTCTTAGCAGCATCCCGGTAAATCTTTTCTAAACCCTCTCCAATTTAATAATATCTTTCCTATAGCAGGGCAACCAGGACTGTCCACAGTACTCCATAAGTGACCTCCCTAATGTCCTGTACAACCTCAACATGACTTTCCAACTCCTATACTCAGTGCTCTAAGCAAATAAGGCAAGCATGCCAAAAGCCTTCTTAATCATCCTGTCTACCTGTGATTCAATTTTCAAAAACCTGAACCACCAGGTCTATCTGTTTGACAACGTTACCCAGGGCCCTACCATTAATGGGTGGCACAGTGGCTCAGTGGTTAGCAGGGACCTGGGTTCAATTCCCACCTTGGGTGACTGTGTGGAGTTTGCACATTCTCCCCGTGTCTGTGTGGGTTTCCTCTGGGTGCTCTGGTTTCCTCCCACAATCCAAAGATGTGCAGGCCCAGTGAATTGGCCATGTTAAATTGCCCATAGTGTTAGGTGCTTTAGTAAATATCGGGTAAGGGAATGGGTCTAGGTGGGTTCGTCTTTGGAGGATCAGTGTGGATTTGTTGAGCTGAAGGGCCTGCTTCCATACTGTAGGGAATCTTAATTCTATAAACACTGCCTTTGTTGGTTTTAGCAAAATGCAATACCTCACATTTGTCCAAATTAAACTCCATCTACCACTCCCCAGCCCATTGGCACGATTGATCAAGATCCCTTTTTAATCTTAGATAATCTTCTTCACTGTCCACTGTCACACAAATTTAGGTGTTATCTACAAATTTACTAACCGTGCCTCCTAAATTCTCATCCAAATCATTTATATAAATGACAAATGAAAGTGAATCCAATACTGATCCTTGTGGAACATCATTGTCACAGGCCTCCAGTCTGAAAAACAAACCTGCCCCATCAGAGACTACATGTGAGATCCTGCTTGTTAATTTTCTGCATCAGTCCCTAAATTGTGACTTCAGGACCAAATCTCTTTATCAACCTTTCATGAATTAAAGGTCACATGATGGGAGATGTGGTACTATGTCAAGGCAATTTCTTTTTTTCTTAATTCAAAGTTATTTCCACTCCTACTGGAAGCAGTCATACATTTTTGAACTACGCAGGATTAAGCCATTTTCCAGTAGTTTGTTTAAGTGCCCCTTCTTAATGCCTGAGGCTAGACAGTTAATGTGAGCAGATTATTTGACTTAGGGTCTGAGCCTGAGCCTGAATCCAAGCGTGTCCTAGTCAACCTCTATCCATGTGCACTCTCCAGCTGAACAGTAATCACAAGTGGAAGCTTTGACTGATTTATTTCTGTATCCCAGTCTGGAAATACTGAGGCCAATTGTAGCACCATGACCCTGGCTCAGATCAAGTAATTCAGCAAGATGGTACAGCTTCCTGATCAGTACGTGTCAATTTCACATTGCAAGCAAAGTCTTTCAACCGTACCACACAATCAATTTTCTGTTAATTAACAATATTCCCAAATATCAAAGATGCAATTTGTTTTACATTAAAAAACAGCATATTTAGTGGGTTGTGTAAAATGTGTATTGCCTCAGGTCAGTATGGTGATGTGACTGAAATACTTTGATTAGCTAATTCTAATTACCTTTAATCCTAGTTAGGGTTGAAACGTCAGCCAAGAAGGGAATAAATTAATGGACAAATTCCTCAGGATGTTTATACATACCTCTCAGGAGCCAGTTACATAATGCCCTTTGTCAAAGCATGAATTTAGGTTGTAAGTTGTCGTCTGAGACCTTCGGGCCTTGTAGAACAGCCTTACAGAAATAGAAATGTCTTTGAAATGTGGAAGAGCATGTCAGGGAGCGATGAATCTATAGCTAGATTCAATCATGAAGTACAACTCCCTTGTTCATCAAGCCCCGTCCCCATACAGTCCAAGAACCTCAAAACCCCCATGGTCACCTCTTTATTGGATCTTAGTGGAGTGGAGACGATTAATGTTATTTCATTGAGGTCTTGCTTGTTTCCTGGAATAGCTTGCAAAGGTAACCTGAAGAGGAAAATGCTTTATATATCCTAAAGCCAGGAAGGACAGTAACAGCCCGCACTTATCCCTGGGAAAAGCACTACCAATATCAGAGTGGATGCTGTCATCAGAGGCAATGGGGTCTCATCAGCTGGCTAGAGAGCTGGCAAAAGTCCAATGGTGTGTCTTTCCGGAAAAACCTAACCAAACGACCTGCCAAATGGAAAATAACCAGACCATTGCCGGCCTTCCCCTGGAATCAAGGCTGCCACGGGTGGAGGTCCCATCTAGTGGGGTCTGCTGGCCAAAGGTGATGGACAGTTTCTGTCACCATGGCAGAAGTTCTCCTGGTCGCTGGAGGTAGAGCAAGCCTGGAGTCCAGGATCATGAAGTATTCAGGTCCTGGAGGTTAGGGGAGAGGGTAGGAGTTGCTGGGGGTCAGAAGCAAGGTCAGAGGCTGATGGCAGGTCCTGCCCAATGTCCAGTCCCTTAATCAGTCACTGATTTGATTGAGGGACTCTGTTCCTCGCTCACTCCCCTGAGCTGCCCATGGGGTAGCAGCAAATCACATGGTGACAGGCTCATCTGAACCACAATGCCCTCAATTGTGGGAAAGTCACCCCTGGGCTTTCCTGGACAGAACTTCCTTCTGCTGGAGGCGTGAAGGCAGCAGTTTTTGTGTGCATTACCAGCCCAACTGATGAAATGACCTTCCTGCCTCCAATCTCACCACTTTCAGATTCGGTGGATCTAAGATAGAGGTTCACCTGTCCCTTCCAACCTACTTTACTGCACCAGGTGTTCCCAATGTGGTCTTCTCTGCATCGGGAAGACCGAATGTAAACTTGGGGGACGGTTTGCAGACGCGTCCGCGGGGACCAACCGGACCTCCCAGTCACCGCCCATTTTAATTCCCCTTCCCACTCCCTTTCCGACATGACCATCCTTGGCCTCCTCCATTGCCACAACAAACCACACCGTAAATTGGAGGAACAACACCTCATCTTCCTCTTGGGCAGCCTACAGCCCGGGGGACTCAACTTTGAGTTTTCCAATTTCAAATAGCGTCCCTACCCATCCCCCAACACCCTTTCCAGCCCCTTCCCCTCCCTTCCACCCCTCCCTGCCACCAAATGGATTCGTTCCTTCCATTGACCAACCGGGTCGAACCCTCTACCTGTCTTCACCTATGCCCACCCGGCCCCTGCCACCACCTTTATTTGCAGCTCTCCCCACACCCACCCCCAGTCCTGAAGAAGGGTTACACATGAAACATCGACTTCTGTCCCTCCTGATGCTGCCAGGCTTGCTGAGTTCTTCCAGCTTCCTGCCTGTGTATTTTGGATTCCAGCATCTGCAGTTTTTTTTTTGTCTCCAACTAAGTATGGGCAGGATTGCTACAGTTACAGACAAATGGCTGATACATTTGTGGGTTTGTGATGCAACCACAAGGGATGTGTGTACATTTTTGGCATTTAGCATTGCTTTTGGTGGTGGGGCCTTGTGTACGTAAATAATTGAATAGTCACACAGCAATTGAACTAACTCCCTGTACAACAGAATGCCAACAGTTTAAAATGAAAATCAGGCCAAGCACGCTATGCTGTAGTAATCTTTCAGTTCCATTCTCCAGCAGCTCCCAGGTGAGCTACTCAGTCAAAGCAAGTGACCTAGCTAAAATTATTAAAATAATTTAAATGCCCTCCTAACCCTGAGAACAGAATCGGGGTCAGGGAGCCATCCTTTCCGTGTTTCGAACATTATTGCTGTGCAGAAGACCTAAAGCAAGCACAGGACTTGCATTAATATAATCCCTCTCAGGCGCTCAGAATTTTCCCAAACACTTTGCAGGCAATTAAGTTCTTCTGAAGTGAAACCACTGTTGCCAAGTAGGAAGTTCAGCAGACAATTTGCAAACATCATGGACCCACAAACAGCAATGTGTTCATAACCCAGGAATCCGATTCAACATCCTTGGCTGAGGGATAAAGATTGCCCCCCACTTAAAGGTGGATTCCCCTGCTCTTCTTTGGGTAGTGTAAAGGTAAAATTATGACTTTACTCTAAGAATAGCTACTGAATAAAGAGTCACGTCTTAGTGACATCAGATCACTTGGATTAGCGTGTCTGCTGGCATGGACGGGTTGGACCGAAGGGTATGTTTCCATGCTGTATGACTCTATGACTCTAAGATGTCCTTTCGCAGTATCCTTTTTATCCAGACAGGAGTTCAGGTTCTGCCCAAAGTCCAGTCACTTACACAGTCACTGATTTGATTGAGGGAACATGCTCCCTCACTCCCCAAGGTACTAAACTGCCTGTAGGACAGCAGCTCTTGTAAAAACTACACAATTACAATTAATGAACTTTGTTAACATTCACTTGCCTGCATATACATGATGTACACAGTAGACATGGCAAATGCAGTGCAACATGGCTAAATGTTAAGTTATACACTTCAATTTGAAAAGTAGAGGAAGAAGTATTATTTAAAAAGTAGCATATTGGGAAATGTGAATGTACAAAGGGACCTGGGTGTCCTTGTACATCAGTGAGTAAAGGTGAGTAAAGCAATCAGGAAAGCAAATTGCTCTTATTGCAAGAGGATTTGAGTTCAGAGGTTGCACCTTGATGAGGCTACACCTGGAGTATTACATGCAGGAAGGGTATACTTGCCATATAGGGAGTGTAGCTGAGATTCACTAGACTGATGCCGGAATGGCAGGATTGTCACATGAGGACAAATTGGTTCAGCTGGGCCTGTATTCAGTAGAGTTTAGAGGATGAGAGGGGACCTGATTTAAATGTGTAAAATTTCAATTGGGCTGGAAAGACTAGATGCAGGGTGGATATTTCCCTGAGTTGGGGAGTCGTGAACCAGGTGACATAGTCTCAGGATATAGGGTCAACTATTTAGTACTGAGATGAGAGAAATTTCTTCACTCGAACGGACTAAACCTCTGGAATTCTGCATGGCAGAAGATTGTGGAGACCAAGCCACTAAATATATTCAAGCAAAAGGAAGCTATTTTTTTAGATTTTGAAGGCATCAACAGAAATGTGGAGAAAACAGGAACATGACATTGAAATAGAGAATCAGCCATAAACCACAAACCAAAGAACTGTGGATGTTGGTGGAAAAACTCAGCAGGTCTGGCAGCATCTGTGAAGAGAAGGCAGAGTTAATGTTTTGTGTCCAGTGAGCCTTCTTCAGAACTGGTTGTAGCTAGGAAAAGGTTGGTTTATGCTGAAGATGATGGGGCGGAGGATGCAAGGAGAGAGGAGTAAATGATAGATGGAGATGGAGCCTAAAGAGAGAGAAAACAACAGTTGGGCAGATAAAGATCAACCTGGGAGAATCAATAGCTGCTAATGGGGACCATTAGTGATTGACAATGGGTTGTTTATGATTGCAACCCATGTGATGGCAAGGCTTGGTGTGTGGGGATGCAATAAGGACTTGGGAGAAGGTGCTCAGTCCTTATGATTATTGAGTCTACAGGGTCCCCAAGTGGAAAATGAGATGCTGTTCTTTCAGCTTATGCTGAGCTTCATTGGAGCCATGCAGCAAGCCTGATGCAGAGATATTACCCAGGGATCATGGTGGTGTATTAAAAATGCAGGCAACAGGAAGCTTCTGCAGCCAAAACATACGTGTTCCACTCAGTGATCACTCAGTCTGCAATTCTTCTCCCCAGTGTAGAGAACACTACACTGTGAGCAGCAAATGCAGTAGAGTAGATTGTGTGAAGCATTGGTAATTCATTGCTTCATATGGATAGAGAGGAGGGAGAAAGTCAATAGGCAGTTGTTACACCTCCTGCAATTGCATGAGAAGGTGCCGTGGGACTGTGGGGAGGTGCTAACAGTGGAGGAGGGGTGGACCAGGGTGTCCCGGACAGAATGATCCCTGCAGAAGGCTGACAGGGTATGAGATGGGGATATGTGTCTGAGGGCAGCACCTCACTGAAGGGGGCGGAAGTGGCAGCTAATGATCTTTTGGATATCGATGATGGTGGGATGATCAGTGAGGACCATGAGGACCCTGTTACTGCTGCGGGAGGAAAGAGAAGGGCCGGGGCTACAGTGCAGGAAAAATCAGCCGTAATCCCAATGAATGGTGGAGCAAACTTGAAGGGCTGAATGGCCTACTCCTGCTCCTATTGTCTATGTTCCAATGTTTCCATATGTAGACCGTATCCTATTGGAGACAACACTTCCAAATGAACAGCACTCTCTCAGAATTACACTGGCATTTCAGCCAGATGATGTATGGTCAAGTTTCTGGGGTAGGTCTATGAACTATGAAGTCCTTGGACATGGTAATTGAGGGTGCTACCTACTCAGCTTCAGCTTAGAAAGTCTCTCCCAATTGTATTACAACTATCATGATCACTATCCAGCCATTTGTGCTGGCAATGTATAACTGTGATGAAGTGCTCAGTGAGGAGAGGTCAGCCTTTCGTTAGCCCGTGCAACTCTTGATACAATCTCTGCTGTACTGGCAACACACATAAAATTGATTCCAGAAAATTGCAACAGCAGCTAATCAAAGCTAGTGTGCAGGGAAAAGAAATAAATGTTAATGATGTGATAAGACATGCTGCCTGTAGTAATGAGTAATTTAAGATGACAGATAAACAAGATTGTGCTATATGACAGCAAAATATCGAGGGGCTATGATGATTTCTTAGATGACAACAGTGAAGCTTAAGTAATTTATCAATGTCGCCTCATACCCAAGACATATTAGCGTATTGGTACATGTTCCATGATGTTATATATTCATATTTATATACATAATATTTCATGAATATGAACCCAAAACATTTTACTGTTTCATGCCAATTAAATTCATTAGGAAGTTCTCTGATAGCAGACATCGATGATTGTAAGCTGATGATCCAGGAGCTTCCAATGGTTTCCTTTTCACTGAGTGATAAATGTCAGTCTAAGGTGTCAACATTGTTTTTCGCTTGAACAAACACGACTTGTATTTTCACACAAAGTTAAAATTTCTACCAAAACATTATCCTTACAAATAAAAAGGCAATTTAAAGTTCAGATTAAACTTTGGGTTTTATTTCAGTGAAACATATTCTTTATCTTGTAATATGTTTGCTACCCAATGTCTGGGAACTAATACATACTCTTCTCAATTTGTTAAATTTAATTAATGTTTCTCCATTTGTAAAATATTCCTTTAATCCCCATTTCTCAGAATGATTTAATATCCCTGCCTGATTTCTCACAAGCATTTTGTGGCTTCGTTTTGTAAATGTATTTGCTGTCACGGTCTATGATCAATAAATTATATTTTCTGCCTCCCGGTGTGATTACAGAAACCTGTCAGCTCTAAGCATTCAAAGTTTCATTTTTATGGTAATTTTGAATTCATTAATTAAATAGTTTTACTGCATAATCAATGTTTTTTCAAACGCTAATGTTAATACTTTCATAATACATGTTCAATTGAAATTGTTTCTCATGGTATATATTAAATGCATTAGATGACAATTTGCTAATGAGAAAGGGAATAATTTTTCATGTTTTTGTCTGTGTATAAATATATTTGATTCTATGCATATATACAGTTTTGGTCTACATATGAACTTTGTCTATACATACCTGCTTTGTGCTATTTACAAAGATGCATATCTGTCATATGTAACTGTATATATGTTTTGTGTACAGATATAGCTGCAGCATGGTGTGTAGTACACCTCTTATTGAGTCACATGGGAGATGATGGCTTCAAGACTGTCCTGAAGACTTGAGTACCCCATCTAGGATTCCAACATCAAAGATGGTCTGTACTATTTCGGGATACTCAGCAGATTAATCAGTCAGAAGGTGACCCCATCTTCTCAACTCCATTCTGATTAAGTCCAAAATGAGATATCTTGCATTCAGGCCTCCTAGCCTCACCGCCAGTTGAGACTCTGAATTAAGTAGGTCACTAGCATGCTAAAGACCTCAAGCTCCATCCAATGGTGTTAACTCCGTAAAGTGAGGGCATTTACAATGCAGGAGCTCACAGAGGCTGACTCTGATTCAAAGGTTCTCAATGTCTAATCGAGAGGCATGACATTGGGGAAGTATTGCTCTGTTCTCTTTGCTTCAGACCTCACCTTCATACCCCGATCCCATTCCCACCATTATTCACCTCTGGCCTGGGATCCAGTGACAGCCCTGAGCCCAGGTTAGGGGGTCATGCCAGCAGTGGACACCATTTCCTTGGTAGCACTGTTGTTCAGCCTCTGATTGGCCAGCTGCTGTTAGAACATAGAGTATGGAACTGTACAACACAGGAACAGTGTTGTGCTGAACATGACGCCAAATTAAACTGTTCCCTTCTGACTGCCCATAGTCTATATCTCTCCAATTCTTGCATATTCATGTGCTTATCTAAAAGTCCCTTAAATGCCCCTATCGTACCTGCCTCCACCATCACATCGTGCAGCGCATTCCAGACTCCTACCCCTCTCTATATAAAACACTTGCTCCTCACATCTCCTTTGAACTTCCCCCCTCTTACCTTAAACGCATGTCCTCTCATTTCAGACATTTCAACTTGGAGGAAAAGATTCTGACTGTTAACCCTATCTAGGTATCTCATAATTTTATAGACTTCTATCAAGTCTCCCCTCAGCCTCCACCGCTCCAGAAAAAACAATCCATGTTTTTTCTAGCCTCTCCTTGTAGCTCAGACCATCTAATCCAGGCAGCATCCTGGTAAACCTCTTCTGCGTCCTTTCTAAAGCCTCCACATCCTTCCTGTAATGTGGTGACCAGAATTGAATGCAACTCTGAAAGTGTGGCCTAACCAAAGTCTTACACACACAGCTGCAACATGACATCCTGACTCTTGTACTCAATTCCCAAAACAATAAAGACAAGCATATCATACACCTTCTTTACCACCTGTCTATTTACATGGCCATTTTGAGAGAGATATTGAATTGAACCCAAAGATCAATGCTGTTCAGGGTCTTGCCACTAACTGTATACTTTTCCTGAACAGTTGATTTCCCAAAGCGCAGCACCTCACACTTACCTGGATTAAACTCCATCCGCCATTTCTCTGCACATATCTGCAACTGATCTCTATCCCACTGTATCCTTTGACAACCTTCTACACTATCCACAACTCCACTGATCTTTATACCATCTGCAAACTTACCCACTTACCCACTACATGTTCATCCAAGTCATTTATAAATGTCACAAACAGCAGATGTCCTAATACAGATCCCTGCAGAACACCACTAGTCACAAACCTCCAGCCTGAAAAGCACCTCCTCCACCACTTCCTTCTGCCTTTTGTAAGCAAGCTGATTCTGAATCCACATGGCTAAATCACTATGGATCCCATGGACCTTAATCTTCTGAATTCAGCTCTTGACAAATGAGACTTCTACCTCAGCGTTCTTGGTACTGAAAGAAGGCCCACTCCAGGTCTTTCAAGTGCCTGAATAGAAGTAGCTACTGTGGGCCTTCCCACAATTTGTTTTTGTTAATGTGAAGAATTGTTAGTGACCATGTGTTAGTCTTTTTCACCTGAGAACAGCAACTGTGGTGTAAGTAAAGTGGAACCGTTTGATAGACTGTGAACCATCCTGTGGGTGAGATATGTATTTTTAGGTTTGTCCTCTTACAAGTTAATTAAATCACATCTGGGAAAGCTGTGTGAGCTTTGTTTCTAGGCTTATCCGGTCCCAATTATGGTACACACTATGCAAATTAAATGCTATTTGAATATTTCTAGAAAAAGAAATTTGAGTGTGAAGTAATGGCAGCAAGATATTTCATGTCCTAACACTTTGCTACATTCAGTAAGTTAAATCCTGAAGTGTTTATATCTAACCCTCACAAAAATTATATAGAAAGAATGCAATTGAAACCTATGAGGCCCTAGAAGCATCTCAAACTGATGATTTTGGTTTTCAGAGCTCAGAGGATTTACAGCAGATTGTAAGTTAAAGGAGTAATATCTTTCAATTGTACATTGTAACCCGTAAAAAAATCGCAAGGATATTTATAATGATTCTACTTTGATTGTCTTATAGATTCAAAGGAGAGTATTTCACCTATCTTCTTGGTATGGGAGAAAGTGAGGACTGCAGATGCTGGAGATCAGAGCTGAAAATGTGTTGCTGGAAAAGCGCAGCAGGTCAGGCAGCATCCAAGGAGCAGGAGAATCGACGTTTCGGGCATGAGCCCTTCTTCAGGAATGAGGAAAGTGTGTCCAGCAGGCTAAGATAAAAGATAGGGAGGAGGGACTTGAGGGAGGGGCGTTGGAAATGCGATAGGTGGAAGGAGGTTAAGGTGAGGGTGATAGGCCAGAGTGGGGGTGGGTTTGGAGAGGTCAGGAAGAAGATTGCAGGTTAGGAAGGTGGTGCTGGGACAAGGTGGGGGGAGGGGAAATGAGGAAACTGGAGAAATCTGAGTTCATCCCTTGTGGTTGGAGGGTTCCTAGGCAGAAGATGAGGCGCTCTTCCTCCAGCATCGTGTTGCTATGGTCTGGCGATGGAGGAGTCCAAGGACCTGCATGTCCTTGGTGGAGTGGGAGGGGGAGTTGATGTGTTGAGCCACGGGGTGGTTGGGTTGGTTGGTCCGGGTGTCCCAGAGGTGTTCTCTGAAACATTCCGCAAGAAGGCGGCCTGTCTCCCCAATATAGAGGAGGCCACATCGGGTGCAGCGGATGCAGTAAATGATGTATGTGGAGGTGCTGATGAATTTGTGGTGGATATGGAAGGATCCCTTGGGGCCTTGGAGGGAAGTAAGGGGGGAGGTGTGGGCGCAAGTTTTGCAATTCTTGCGGTTGCAGGGGAAGGTGTCGGGAGTGGAGGTTGGGTTGGTGGGGGGTGTGGACCTGATGAGGGAGTCACGGAGGGAGTGGTCTTTTCGGAACGCTAATAGGGAAGGGGAGGGAAATATATCCCTGGTGGTGGGGTCCGTTTGGAGGTGGCGGAAATGACGACAGATGATATGATGTATATGGAGGTTGGTGGGGTGGTAGGTGAGGACCAGTGGCGTTCTGTCCTGGTGGCGATTGGAGGAACGGGGCTCAAGGGCGGAGTAGAGGGAAGTGGAGGAGATGCGGTGGAGAGCATCGTCGATCACATCTGGGGGGAAATTGCGGTCTTTGGAGAAGGAGGCCATCTGGGTTGTTCGATATTGGAACTGGTCCTCCTGGGAGCAGATGCGGCAGAGACGAAGGAATTGGGAATATGGGATGGCGTTTTTACAGGGGGCAGGGTGGGAGGAGGTGTAGTCTAGGTAGCTGTCGGAGTCGGTCGGTTTATAGTAAATGTCCATGTTGATTCGGTTGCCCGAGATAGAAATGGGGAGGTCTAGGAAGGGGAGGGAGGAGTCTGAGACGGTCCAGGTAAATTTGAGGTCAGGGTGGAAGATGTTGGTAAAGTGGATGAACTGTTCAACCTCCTCGTGGGAGCACGACGCAGCGCCGATACAGTCATCGATGTAGCGGAGGAAAAGGTGGGGCGTGGTGCCAGTGTAGCTGCGGAAGATGGACTGTTCCACATATCCTACGAAGAGGCAGGCATAGCTGGGGCCCATGCGGGTGCCCATGGCTACTCCTTTGGTTTGGAAGAAATGGGAGGATTGGAAAGAGAAGTTCTTCAGAGTGAGGACCAGTTCAGTCATTCGAAGGAGGGTGTCGGTGGAAGGGTACTGGTTGGTTCGGCGGGAAAGGAAGAAGCGGAGGGCTTTGAGTCCTTCGTGATGGGGGATGGAGGTGTACAGGGACTGGATGTCCATGGTGAAAATAAGGCGTTGGGGACCGGGGAAGCGAAAATCCTGGAGCAGGTGGAGGGCGTGGGTGGTGTCCCGAATGTAAGTGTGGAGCTCTTGGACTAAGGGGGACAGGACTGTGTCGAGGTATGCAGAGATGAGTTCGGTGGGGCAAGAGGAGGCTGAGACAATGGGTCGGCCGGGGCAGTCAGTTTTGTGGATTTTGGGCAGGAGGTAGAAATGGGCAGTGCGGGGTTGTGGGACTATAAGGTTGGAGGCGGTGGATGGGAGATCCCCTGAGGTGATATTGGGGAGACAGGCCGCCTACTTGTGGAACGTTTCAGAGAACACCTCAGGGATACCCGGACCAACCAACCCGACCACCCCGTGGCTCAACACTTCAATTCCCCCTCCCACTCCACCAAGGACATGCAGGTCCTTGGACTCCTCCATCGCCAGACCATAGCAACACGATGGTTGGAGGAAGAGCGCCTCATCTTCCACCTAGGAACCCTCCAACCACAAGGGATGAACTCAGATTTCTCCAGTTTCCTCATTTCCCCTCCCCCCACCTTTTCTCAGTCCCAACCCTTGAACTCAGTACCACCTTCCTAACCTGCAATCTTCTTCCTGACCTCTCCGCCCCCACCCCCACTCCGGCCTATCACCCTCACCTTAACCTCCTTCCACCTATCGCATTTCCAACGCCCCTCCCCCAAGAACCTCCTCCCTACCTTTTATCTTAGCCTGCTTGGCACACTCTCCTCATTCCTGAAGAAGGGCTCATGCCCGAAACGTCGATTCTCCTGCTCCTTGGATGCTGCCTGACTTGCTGCACTTTTCCAGCAACACATTTTCAGCTCTATCTTCTTGGTATGCTTGTTATCATCGTTCCACAATTATTTTGCCTCTTCCTCTACGTACTTTGTCCTGGCTCTGACTATCATCAAATGACCACAATAACAAGATAACAAGGTGCCAGTCCTTAAGGAATGAGCTGTGAATGAAGGATAAGAAAACTGCAATAAAAATCATTTAGAGTAAGGAGAATGGAAAGAAGAGTACCCTTCATCTGACCTGCACTTTACTTGCAACACTGTTAGTCCTTCCCCCGTCTCCAGTAGTGGCCATTTGTTCACTCCCTATTTGTATCGCATTGTCGTTTCGCCCCTGGTTTCAACAGCCTAAGTCCAAGTTTCTGGAAATTATCACAAGCAAACATTGTCAGGACATTCGTATGATGAAGTAAACTGCTAAATCCAACTGCAAGGGTTCATCTCTGTCCTGCCACAAAACTCACAAACATCTGACACTAACTTAGCACCACACAGTTGTAAGAAAGGACTGTTAGTTTAAAATAACATCTCAGATTTGGCAGCAGATGATGAAGCAAAGGTGCTCACCACTCACCTCGAAGAACATTTACCACCAAGTGACCTTTGAGACATGGACCTCCCATCCCCTAACATGACTTTAAATGAGGAGCCAAGTCAAGGAGTTGTCTTGGTGTATTGCCGCAGTCACCTCAGCAAACAGGTAAAGAAATAATTATGTTGAAGTACTGAGACAAAGCAAAGCAGAAGGTAAATACACTCAACTTCCTTTATTTTTAATTTTAATGCTTAGATAATTAAATAAATGATATTGATTGGAAGAAGATCAAAGCTAAAATAAAGAGGAACAAAAATGCATAGTTTTTTTCTGATTGTGAAGAAACTTGACAATCAATAAATATTTAATAGTAGCTTTACAGGACAACTGAGGCTGTTTAACAATAAATGTGAATTTAATACATCATCAAAAACATACAGCAAAATCCAGGTGCTAGGTTTTAGGCACAAAGGGTGATAATCTGATGAATTACCAGGAGTGATCATACAGCAGGATGGCAGTAAATGTATACATTTCTGGCAATTTGATCTGTTTCTTTTCCCCAGTGAAGCAGTTATCCCTTGATTAATGGTTGTAACTGCCCTTGCCCAAGGAGTATATCAGAGGTTCAACTGATATGGTGAATGGTTGTCTGCGAGGCAGGCAAGGGATTTTGAGGGTTTTGTAGTATCACACAGATGGAAGGCACTTTCTTTATAAAAGCCAATAATGACCCTGATGGCAAGTTCTTCCTGGAACAGGGATCCTGGCCCACGTCCTCACTTGTAACATTGAGACATTGAAAACTTACAGCACAGGAAGAAGACATTCAGCCCATCATATCTTTGCTGACCATCAAAGAGCTGTTCAGCCTCAACCCACTTTCTAGTTTTTGATGAGTAACCTTTTAGGTCACAGTGCTTCAAATGGCTTATCCAGATGCGTTTTAAATGTAGGGAGGGTTTCTGCCTCTAACACCTTGGAGCAGCTTGTTCCAGAACATTCTGGAACAGACCTTGGAATCTTTGCATTATTCCCAAGTGTCTGGATAGGACAAACATTTGCCTGGAGGCAAACATTATCATGCTGTACATGATTCTCAATTATTTCTTATCTCTCCTCTAATCTTCACGCCAACGTCTTTAAATCTGACTATCAATCCAACTGTAAAGGAAACAGGATCCCTCTTGCCTGCTGTTTTTGAACACTTCATGGATTGTTACATCTCAAATGATTCTCACCTGACTTTCCACTATTCCAAAGAAAGGAATCACAACTTATTCAACATTTATTCATTGCTAAACTTCTCTATGTTTGGCAGCATCCTCATAAATCTCTTTTGCAACCGATCTGGTTACCACATCCTTCCAGGAATGTTTAGGACTGTACACAACACTCCAACTCCATCATGAGCAGGGATTTTGTGTCCATCAACTCCCTTGTCTTGTTTATGTCTTATTTACTTCCCAGTCACCCTTCCACAAGCCATTTTACATCTCACGTTCCTTTTCATCCCAGTTAGGAACACCTTCACCTTTCGTATGGGTCCTCAACAACATCTGTTCCCCTGCCCCCAATCCCACACTCTATCATTTTCCAAGCCGTTTCTCTCTGATTCAGGGTCAAATCTCACAGATGCAGAGTTCCTCCAGCACATTTTGTATCAGTTTCAGGTTTCCAACATGTGCATTATTATTGCTTTTATTCCATCTCTTCATTTTCACCATTCAGAAAGACCAATCGTTTAATATTTTAGGGACAGCACAAAATCCCTGCGAATCTTTTACTGCTGGATTGCTGACTGACCCATCCAGACACGGGAACAGTGCAAGGATTCCCTTGGTCTACTCCACAATGATCCAGCAAATGGTCAAAGCTTCCTGAGCAAAAACAGAAGTTGCTGGAAAGGCTCAGCAGGTCTGGCAGCATCTGTGCAGAGAAATCAGAGCTAATGTTTCTGGTCTGGTGATCCTTCCTTGGAACAGCTTTGGGTATCCTATTTACAGCTTCCGGCCTCAGTCGTTTTCATAGGAGCAGAAATAGACCATTCAAAACTTAGTCTGACTGAATGGCAAAACAGCATATTCAGTCACACTGAACGTGAGCTTTTGTTGAGCACTGCAGGCATTCTGGATGGCCTAAGAACAAATAAACCATGGCTTTTTCCTGGAAAACATGTTAATGTGAGTGATGAGGTGGCTAACATCACTTGAAACTGGCATTCAGGAAAATAAATCATTTTCTGTTGCTGAAGCTCTTTTCCGATTACGCTGATATGTGGCAAACCAGTTGGGAGACATTGACCCAAATTTTCACCGTGACGAAGTGGTACTGTACCGTGGCAGAAATGATGGCAGAGGCCAGAAACAGGGCCCTTCCCATGTTCATCCAGGGGTGGGGGGGGGGGGGGGGGGAGGTGGGAGGTGTCATGGGCAGGAGTGACATCAGACTAGGTTTTGCACAAGCACATTTATAGAGGCAGCTGACCATTTGAGTCACCAGCCTCAATAGAGGTGAGGATTTGGCTTGGCTATGGTGTGAAACCAGGAGTGAATATATCCAACATGCTGAATTCTGCAGATTCATTTGGAAAGCAAACCTCTCCACTGTCAACAAACACAATGAATACCTGAACACCCCTCTTCACTGCGGGTAACTGACACGCCCTTGAGCCTACCTGGCATTTCAAAAGTTGACCCAGGACATGCTGATAACTGTAACTTGTTTCTCCAAAGGAGTGAACAGAACCTCTGACACTCCTGTTTATATCTGTTAGCCAGGGCTCCCTAATTGCCCTAGGTTAACAGCCCCAATCAGGGAACACATAGTCAATGAGGTCCATTGGCTGACCTCGTTGCAGTTCTGTTGCTCAGTGTTAATCTCCTGCCTTTTGCCTATATCCCTGCCCACCATGTCTATCCAAATAATCACCCAACTTTCTCTTGAATGACTCAATTGAATGTGCCTCCTCTACACTTCCAGCAGTTCATTCCATACCCTAACTACTCACTATGTGAGAGTGTGGTTGTGAGAGTCTGTCTAAACTGACAGGCTCAGTGTGGGCATCCAACAGGCATATCTATAAATTATGATTGAGTGTGGGTGGTTGTACATGTTTATGCACCTGGGTATGTATGCATTTGTGGGTGTGAGTGGATGTGTCTTTGTTGGTATGAAAAAGGGCCTGTTTCCAGTCTGTAGGAATTCTAAGTTCTAAGCAGAGGTCCCAGAACTGATCCCTACAGAACACTCCTGGTCACCAAACTCCAGGCTGAATACTTTCCATCTACTGCCACCCTCTGTCTCCAATGGGCCAGCCAATTCTGTATGCAGACAGCCAAATTTCCCTTTATCCCATACCTCCTTACTTTCTGACTGAGCCTACCATGGGGAACCTTATCAAACACCTTGCTAAAATCCATGTACACCACATCCACTGCTCTGCCTTCATCAACATGTTTTGTCACATCCTCAAAGAATTCAATGAGGTTTATGAGGCATGATCTGTCCATCACAAAGCCATGCTGACTATCTCTACTCAAACTATGGTTTTTGAAGTAATCATTAGTCCTGTCTATCAGAATCCTCTCCAATACTTTGCCCACCACAGAAGTGAGATTGACTGGTCTGTAATTCCCAGGATTATCCCTATTCCCTTTCTTGAACAAGAGAATAACATTTGCCACCCTCCAATCATGGGGGACTACTCCAGTAGACAGTGAGGATGCAAAGATCATTGCCAAAGGTACAACAATCTCTTCCCTCACTTCCTGTAGTAACCTTAGGTACATCCTATCTGGCCCAGTGGATTTATCTATCCATATGATTTTCAAAACTTTCAGCACATCCACCTTCTTAATGTCAAAATTTTCAGCATATCCCAACCTGTTCGATCATATCAGTCTGTTTCATGCTGTCCTCAGAAATGTTAAGGCCCCACTAGTGAATACTGAAGGAAAGTATTCATTAAGGACCACCCCCAACTTCCTCTGACTCCAGGCACAATTTCTCTCCTTTATCCTTGATCGGCCCTACCCTCACTCTGGTCATCCTCTTGTTCCTCACATAAGTGTAGAATGTCTTAGGGTTTTCCTTAATTTTACTCGATAAAGCATTTAATGCCCCCTTCTAGCTCTCCTAAGTTCATTCTTCAATTCCTTCCTGGCTACCTTGTAAACCTCTAAAGCCCTGTCTGATCCTTGCCTCCTCAACCTTAAGTAAGCTTCCTTCTTCCTCTTGACTAGATGTTCCACATCCCTTGTCACCCAAGATTCTTTCACCCTACCACACCTCCCTTGCCTTAGTGGGGACAATCCTGTCCAGCACTATCAGCAGGTGCTTCCTAAACAACCTCCACATTTCCCTGAGAACATCTGTTCCCAATTTAGGCACCCCAGTTCCTGTCTAATAGCATTGTGTAATTTCCCCTCCCCCAAGTAAATACTTTCCCATAACATCTTCTCCTATCCCTCTCCATGTTATGGTAAAGGTCAGGGAGTTGTGATCACTATTACCAAAATGCTCTCCCACTGCCCTAGAGAAGGTGGTGGTGCGTTGCCTTCTTGAACCACAGAAGTTCATTTGGTATAAGTACACCCATAATATTGTTAAGGAGGGAATTCTAGGATTTTGACCCATTGAGACTGAAGGAATGGTGATACTTTTCCAAGTCAGGATAGTGAGTGGCTTGGAGGGAGATTTGTAGGTGGTGGTGGTGGTGGTGGTGGTGTTCCCATGTCTCATATCTGTTGATATGAACCTCAGTACAATGTAAGTCACATTGAATTTTCAGTCTTGGCTGAAAGAGATTGTGAATGTTAATGTTCAAGTGGAAGGGGAATGCATTATGACAAATTTTTCATGGCTTCTTAAGGTGTTTTGAAGAAGTTACAAATTTATCATACTCCCTCTCTGTGGAAATTTGGTAGCAGGGTGCATGTAATTAGGCAGCAAATTGTGGATGACCTGTACCCTGAATAAGTCTGTGCGAGAAGGCTTGTGGACAGCCTCCACACCCTGCCCCCTGTTGAGGTAATAACACATTTTCAACAAAAAAAAACAAACCAGTCATTTTTGTGGTTTATGTTGGAGAGGGAGACAATTGTATATCATTCAACTTACTTTGCTAAGACTTTAAAAAGAAGACTTTTGAGGAAGACCATAATCTCAGAAGAAATTATGAACAATGATAGCAGCTATGAGGTCTCACTTGAAGGACAGAATGTTTCTAAAACAAAGGAAGTTGCAGTTTTATCTTATGGTTACGATGACTCACATTGACACAAATCTCCATTTCAATCAGCTACATAGCATCCAGACTTGCAAGGGGCAGAGGAAAGATGCCAAACTTTAAAGTCTGAATGGTCAAAGCTTATTCAACACCCAGAGGGTGGGGAAGGGGAATTGAATTTCGAGAAAAGTTTGCAATTTGAAAAGGAGCTAATAAATCACCAGGTTTCAGTCCCTTTGAATTACTGTATGCACAGGAAGGAAGAAGCCCAATTAAATTTATCAAGCAAAAGTTTATGGATCAAGAGGAGGAAATTAATCTGATAGTTCATGTATTAACATTCTAAGACAGTGTATCAAAAATATAAACAATTGCTCAAAACCATATTAAAGTTTCTCAACGGGCAATGGAATAATAAGCAGAAAAGAAAGCTGTAAAATCCATTTAAAAACATGGGGTTGACTTTCTGAGGCATAGCACTGATAGTGATTCTCCTCTGCCTTTTTCTGTACCTTCCTGTGGAACTGAATGAATTTCTTCAGAAGTACGGTGTGACCCTGAAGTCTAATGGCTTCCTTGTAGCACAGTATAGTCAGGGAAAGTCAAGCCATGCCAGGATGTCAGTTAAGTAGTGTGATAGGGTGTCAGATAAAAAGGACACAAGGTGGTTAGGGTTCCAGGTAAGTGATAGAGTATCGGGTCAAAGGGACAGAGCAAGGCAGTGATATCAAGTCCAACAATGTGGGGGCCATGTTGAGTGAGCAGGCGGAGTGGTGTCAGGTCTAGCAGCAGGAGGTTTGGGTGTTGGATCTGGTGGGGTGTGTGGGTATCGTGTTCGGTGGTGGATGTGGGTGTTGGGTCTGGTGGGGGCATGTTGGAATTGAATCTGGTTGTGAAAGTGTAAAATCTGGCATTGGGACTGCAAGATGTTGAATATTGACTTTTGATTGAACTATGGGGAATAGATTATTGTTGTATTATTATTTATAATATTAAAAAGTTTCATATTTTAAGCTATTGTGAAAAATAAGCAAGGCTTTTTTGTTTTGAGAGATGACAGGTAATGCCCCATGGCCTATTTGGGCGATAGCCCTGGATTTTGTGTTGGGGCAGTGGTCCCTTTAAGAATCAAGTTTCTCACAGATGATTTCTGGCAAAGCACCTGGCTTGTAGTTATTTATCATCTGACCAGGTTGCCATAGAAATTAATAATAGAGAAATAAATCTCAACATAACTTAATTGTAGGGATGCAATTCTATGTTCAAGCAGTTAGGTTTTAATTATGGGAACAAGCGAACTGCAGAAAACATCTATTTCAGAGTTCAGCTAAAACTTTAGGTGCTGGCTAATAAAAGTTAATCATCTTGCTAAGTGAAGGATCCTATTAGAGAATTAGATTTCTGGTACTTTCAAGCTGAGAAGAAGAGACAGTTTCACATATTAAATCCCAGAGTTAAGAAATATTAGAGTCAGGAGAGCTCTGACTCTGACCCAATGCTGGTAATGCCTGTGCTAACTTGCAGTCGTTGGATAATTGGAGATTTGGAAGGAAAACCTCGCTGAAGTAAACAGAAAATGTGTGAAATCGCAACCAATTTTACAAATCTTCAAAACAGTACTAAGACCAAATTGCTAATCTTTCAAATTTTGACTCGTTTATAGGTGGCCATAGTCCTAATGGGTGTAGGAGCAAGTGGAATTTAAAAGCATTTGGTTTAGATTATAAATAACTGAGCTAATTGTTCTTTCATTATCTCTAATGCAATCAATTACTTAAGATAGGGTGTATTTACTGATTTTTCATGGTTTGGTTTGTGCACAACAGAATCCTTTTGATTAAAACTGTGAACCTTGAGGCTTTTTTTGGTAAATTCTGAGTTTTCAGATTCTACATATGCACAACATACAGATTTCTACCAAAAAAGGCTTACAAATTGTTAATCAGTTTTAATAAATAACATTAAATAGGAAAAGAAGTCAAATAAGGCAGATTGATAAATTGCAACTTTTAATTTACAACATGCTGAGTGACATCAGAAGTAATGCATTTAATTTTGAATGGATTTTTGAAAAGGAAATCAGACACAAACAAGGTATTTATTACAAGTTATCCCAAAGTATTTGCAGCTCAGAATCAGACCATTTGACCCAACAGATATATGACTCATCTAACTCATAGGTGCAGCTGATGAAGCAGCAATGTATGATGGAAATTTTGAGATGAGGCAAGAGCTGTAACTTTTGTTTGTATGCCAGAGTGAACAGGTGGATGTCCTTCCCTTAGAAAAAGAAAGACTGAAGGGTGGTGACCTGATAGTGATCATAAAGATGATGAAAGGGGTTGATACAATAGATAAGATTCCGTTTGTAGGCAGGACCAGAACTCGGGAGAATAAATCACAGACAGTCACTCATAAGTACAGTGATGAATTAAGGAGACGCTTCTTTACCCAGAGAATGGAACTTACTATCAGATGGAATTGTTGAGCTGACCAGTAATTCAGATGTATTTAAGGGAACTCTGAATGAGCATGTGTGTGATAAAAGAATGGATAGATATGTTGATAGGGTTAGAGAAAGAGGTGTGGGAGGGGGTCTGTGCACAGCCTAAGCACCAGTGTAGGCCATTTGGAATGAATGGCCAGTCTCTGTGCTGCATATAATTTGTCATAAAATCCAAATAGCAGTTTGCACAAATAAATAGTCACCAATCACAAATAGGCTTCTCGGAGCAAAAAGCCTGCTGACAGGTTTTCATGATATAATGATTAGACCTGTCACTCAGCATCTTTCACACATCAAATGACAGCTGCACTTCGTTTGGGTGGACCAACACTGTCATTTCAGAAGGCTCACATGGGACAATCGTAAAAGGCACGACAGACATAACCAGACATCAGTGGCCTGCTGATCAATATTAATGACCTCCGTTACAACTGAGTGATCTTTACCTTGAACAATTACACATTAAGCAGTCCACTCGAGATTTAAAAAAAGGAGATTCATCGGCTTCTGGAGTGCTTCGACACAGGAGACAGAAAGGAACAGCTGCATTGCGAGAAAGTGGTGAAGAGTACACATTTGACACCATCACTTGTCATTGCCACAATCTTCCCTGAATCTTATACTATGACACTCCGAGTTTGGTAAAATGCTGTTTGGGGCTACCATTTCAGGACAGAGCTGGGCCAGTGTCAGGTGCCGTAGTACAGCCAGAGATGGATCCAATAGTCAGGGTTTGTGTCTGTTTTTGAGACGTCTCAGAGTACTGGGATTCAATATTCATGTGGCACTGTGGCTCAGTGGTTAGCACTGTTGCCTCACAGCACCAGGGACCCAGCGATTCCAGTGTGGATTTTGCACACTGTTCTCCCCATGTTTGCTTAGGTTTCCTCCAGGTGCTCTGGTTTCCTTCCACGGTCAAAAGATGTACAGATTAGGTATATTGGCCTTGCTCAGCTGTCCTGTAGTGCCCAGGGATGAGCAGGTTAGGTGGATTAATGCAGGGGTACGGGAATAGGGTAAGGAGTGTGGGTATGGGTGGGATGCTCTTTGGAGGGTTGGTGTGGACTTGATGGGCCGAATAACCTACTTTGACACTGTAGGGATTCAATATTCAGAACTGAGCAAAACCAGCTGCTGCTCCAGTTTTGCCATTCCCAGCCCTCTCTGCCTCTGTTTACCCCTTTCCTTTCGGCAACCTGACCGCAGCCTACTTGGGAATGAATGGGAGAAATGTATCCTGTCGTCTGTAGCTAACATATATGGAGGTACTCCCATCTGGATGAGACATTAAGGTCAGGCTGCTCTTGCACATTAAATATCCCATGGAGCCATTTCTGAAGAAGTTCTGCAGGGCTTTTTTTGATGTGCTGATCAAAAATTA